>NW_026736232.1:0-78702 GCF_949786415.1 Peromyscus eremicus | reverse complement strand
CTACTGTGTTTCCTATAGGGCCAGAACAGTGAGCTTGCTCAGAAAAAAAGAACTGTGCTTCCTACACACACGGGCCATATCTAGTTCAACTCTGCTTAGGAAACTGACGAGAACAGTAGCTCCTCTTCAGTCCAATGCACTGTACTTCCTGGGAACAGACGCGAGTGCTATTTGCACTGTATATGGCAATGGGCGCGCAATAGTGACTTTCCTTACCAGAAAACAACTCTTGTGCGTAGGACCAGAAACTGCATGTGATTCAACTCCATTTAGGACTAGGAAACAAATGCTAGCTTTCCCTACAAGAAACACACTCTCCTTTAGAGAAAAGAACACTCTTCTACTCTACTGTGTTTCCTATAGGGCCAGACTAGTGAGCTTGCTCAGAACATAAGAACTGAGCTTCCTACGCACACGGGCCATATCTAGTTCAACTCTGCTTAGGAAACTGACAAGTACAGTAGCTCCTCTTCAGTCCGATACACTGTACTTGCTGGGAACAGACGCCAGGGCTATTTGCACTGTACATGTCAATGGGAGCGCAATAGTGACTTTCCTTACCAGAAAACAACTCTTGCTCAAAGGACCAGTAACTGCATGTGATTCAACTCCATTTAAGACTGGAAACAAATGCTACCTCGCCTTACATGAAACACACTCTGCTTTTGAGAAAAGAGCACTCTTCTACTCTACTGTGTTTCCTATGGGGTCCGAACAGTGAGCTTGCTCAGAACAAAAGAACTGTGCTTCCTACACACATGGGCAATATCTAGTTCACCTCTGCTTAGGAAACTGAAAAGAACAGTAGATCCTATTCAGTCCAATACACTGTACTTGCTGGGAACAGACTCGAGTGCTATTTGCACTGTGTATGGCAATGGGAGTACAATAGTGACTCGCCTTACCAGAAAACAACTCTTGCTCGTAGGACAAAAAATTGCATGTGACTCAACTCCATTTAGGACTGGGAAACAAATTCTAGCTCGCCTTACAAGAAACACACTCTGCTTTTGAGAAAAGAGCATTCTTCTACTCTACTGTGTTTCCCATAGGGCCAGAACAGTGAGCTTGCTTAGAACATAAGAACTGAGCATGTGATTCAACTCCATTTAGGACTGGGAAACAAACGCTAGCTCGCCTTAGAAGAAACACACTCTGCTTTTGAGAAAAGAGCATTCTTCTACTCTACTGTGTTTCCTATAGGGCCAGAACAGTGAGCTTGCTCAGAACATAATAACTGTGCTTCCTACACACACGGGCCATATCTAGTTCAACTCTGCTTAGGAACCTGACAAAAACAGTAGATACCCTTTAGTCCAATACACTGTACTTGCTGGGAACAGACGCCAGTGCTATTTGTCCTGTGTATGGCAATGGCAGCGCAATAGTGACTATTCTTACCAGAAAACAACTCTTGCTCGTAGGACCAGAAACTGCATGTGATTCAACTCCATTTAGGACTGGGAAACAAACGCTAGCTTGCCTTACAAGAAACACACTCTGCTTTTGAGAAAAGAGCATTCTTGTACTCTACTGTGTTTCCTATAGGGCCAGAACAGTGAGCTTGCTCAGAACAAAAGAACTGTGCTTCCTACACACGGGCCATATCTAGTTCACCTCTGCTTAGGAAACTGACAAGAACAGTAGCTCCTCTTCAGTCCGATACACTGTACTTGCTGGGAACATACGCGAGTGCTATTTGCACTGTATATGGCAATAGGAGTGCAATAGTGACTTTCCTTACCAGAAAACAACTCTTGCTCGTAGGACCAGAAACTGCATGTGATTCAACTCCATTTAGGAGTAGGAAACAAACGCTAGCTCGCCTTACAAGAAACACAGTCGGCTTTTGAGAAAAGAGCACTCTTCTACTCTACTGTGTTTCCTATGGGGTCCAAACAGTGAGCTTGCTCAGAACAAAAAAAATTGAGCTTCCTACACACACGGCCATATCTAGTTCAAGTCTGCTTAGGAACCTGACAAGAACAATAGATCCTCTTCAGTCCAATACACTGTACTTGCTGGCAACAGACGCCAGTGCTATTTGTCCTGTGTATGGCAATGGCAGCGCAATAGTGACTTTCCTTACCAGAAAACAACTCTTGCTCATAGGACCAAAAACGGCATGATATTCTACTCCATTTAGGACTGGGAAACAAACGCTAGCTCGCCTTACAAGAAACACACTCTGCTCTAGAGAAAGGAGCAGTCTTCTACTATACTGTGTTTCCTATGGAGTCCAAACAGTGAGCTTGCTCAGAACAAAAGAACTGTGCTTCCTACACACACGGACCATATGTAGTTCAACTCTGCTTAGGAACCTGACAAGAACAGTAGCTCCTCTTCAGTCCAACACTGTACTTGCAGGATCAGACGCGAGTGCATTTGAACTGTGTATGGCAATGGGCGCACAATAGTGACTTTCCTTACCAGAAAACAACTCTTGCACGTAGGACAAAAAACTGCATGTGACTCAACTCCATTTAGGACTGGGAAACAAACTCTAGCTCGCCTTACAAGAAACACACTCTACTTTTGAGATAAGAGCATTCTTCTACTCTACTGTGTTTCCCATAGGGCCAGAACGGTGAACTTGCTCGGAACAAAAGAACTGTGCTTCCTACACACACGGGGCATATCTAGTTCAACTCTGCTTAGGAAACTGAAAGAACAGTAGCTCCTCTTCAGTCCAATACACTGTACTTGCTGGGATCAGACGAGAGTGCTATTTGCACTGTGTATGGCAATGGGAGCGCAATAGTGACTTTCCTTAACAGAAAACAACTCTTGCTCGTAGGACTAGAAACTGCATGTGATTCAACTCCATTTAGGACTGGGAAAAAAACGCTAGCTTGCCTTACAAGAAACACACCCTGCTTTTGAGAAAAGAGCACTCTTCTACTCTACTGTGTTTCCTATAGGGCCAGAACAGTGAGCTTGCTCTGAACATAATAACTGTGCTTCCTACACACACGGGCCATATCTAGTTCAACTCTGCTTAGGAAACTGAGAAGAACAGTAGCTCCTCTTCAGTCCAATACACTATACTTGCTAGGAAGAGACGGGAGTGCTATTTGCACTGTGTGGCAATCGGAGCGCAATAGTGACTTTCCTTACCAGAAAACAACTCTTGCTCATAGGACCAGAAACTGCATGTGATTCAACTCCATTTAGGACTGGGAAACAAACGCTAGCTCGCCTTACAAGAAACACACTCTGCTTTTGAGACAAGAGCACTCTTCTACTCTACTGTGTTTCCTATGGGGTCCAAACAGTGAGCTTGCTCAGAACAAAAAAACATTGTGCTTCCTACACACACGGCCATATCTAGTTCAAGTCTGCTTAGGAACCTGACTAGAACAGTAGCTCCTCTTCAGTCCAATACACTGTACTTGCTGGCAACAGATGCCAGTGCTATTTGTCCTGTGTATGGCAATGGCAGCGCAATAGTGACTTTCCTTACCAGAAAACAACTCTTGCTCATAGAACCAGAAACTGCATGTGTTTCAACTCCATTTAGGACTGGGAAACAAACGCTAGCTCGCCTTACAAGAAACACACTCTGCTTTAGAAAAATAGCACTCTTCTACAATACTGTGTTTCCTATGGGGTCCAAACAGTGAGCTTGCTCAGAACATAATAACTGTGCTTCCTACACACACGAGCCATATCTAGTTCAACTCTGCTTAGGAAACTGACAAGAACAGTAGATACCCTTTAGTCAAATACACTGTACTTGCTGGGAACAGACGCCAGTGCTATTTGTCCTGTGTATGGCAATGGCAGCGCAATAGTGACTATTCTTACCAGAAAACAACTCTTGCTCATAGGACCAGAAACTGCATGTGTTTCACCTCCATTTAGGACTGGGAAACAAACGCTAGCTCGCCATACAAGAAACACACTCTGCTTTTGAGAAAAGAACACTCTTCTACTCTACTGTGTTTCCTATAGGGCCAGAACAGTGAGCTTGCTCAGAACATAAGAACTGAGCTTCCTACGCACACGGGCCATATCTAGTTCAACTCTGCTTAGGAAACTGACAAGAACAGTAGCTCCTCTTCAGTCCGATACACTGTACTTGCTGGGAACAGACGCCAGGGCTATTTGCACTGTGTATGTCAATGGGAGCACAATAGTGACTTTCCTTACCAGAAAACAACTCTTGCTCATAGGACCAGTAACTGCATGTGATTCAACTCCATTTAAGACTGGGAAACAAATGCTACCTCGCCTTAAATGAAACAAATTCTGCTTTTGAGATAAGAGCACTCTTCTAATCTACTGTGTTTCCTATGGGGTCCGAACAGTGAGCTTGCTCAGAACAAAAGAACTGTGCTTCCTACACACATGGGCAATATCTAGTTCACCTCTGCTTAGGAAACTGAAAAGAACAGTAGATCCTATTCAGTCCAATACACTGTACTTGCTGGGAACATACTCGAGTGCTATTTGCAATGTGTATGGCAATGGGAGCACAATAGTGACTCGCCTTACCAGAAAAAAACTCTTGCTCGTAGGACCAGAAACTGCATGTGTTTCAACTCCACTTCGGACTGGGAAACAAATGCTAGCTCGCCTTACAAGAAACAAACTCTGCTTTTGAGAAAAGAACACTCTTCTACTCTACTGTGTTTCCCATAGGGCCAGAACAGTGAGCTTGCTCAGAACAAAAGAACTGTGCTTCCTACACACACGGGCCATATCTAGTTCAACTCTGCTTAGGAAACTGAGAAGAACAGTAGCTCCTTTCAGTCCAATAAACTATACTTGCTAGGAACAGACGGGAGTGCTATTTGCACTGTGTATGGCAATGGGAGTGCAATAGTGACTTTCCTTACCAGAAAACAACTCTTGCTCGTAGGACCAGAAACTGCATGGGATTCAACTCCATTTAGGACTGGGAAACAAACGCTAGCTCGCCTTACAAGAAACACACTCTGCTTTTGAGAAAAGAGCATTCTTCTACTCTACTGTGTTTCCTATAGGGCCAGAAGAGTGAGCTTGCTCAGAACAAAAGAACTGTGCTTCCTACACACGGGCCATATCTAGTTCAACTCTGCTTAGGAAACTGACAAGAACAGTAGCTCCTCTTCAGTCCGATACACTGTACTTGCTGGGAACAGACGCGAGTGCTATTTGCACTGTATATGGCAATAGGAGTGCAACAGTGACTTTCCTTACCAGAAAACAACTCTTGCTCGTAGGACCAGTAACTGCATGTGATTCAACTCCATTTAGGAGTAGGAAACAATCGCTAGCTCGCCTTACAAGAAACACAGTCGGCTTTTGAGAAAAGAGCACTCTTCTACTCTACTGTGTTTCCTATGGGGTCCAAACAGTGAGCTTGCTCAGAACAAAAAAAATTGTGCTTCCTACACACACGGCCATATCTAGTTCAAGTCTGCTTAGGAACCTGACAAGAACAGTAGATCCTCTTCAGTCCAATACACTGTACTTGCTGGCAACAGACGCCAGTGCTATTTGTCCTGTTTATGGCAATGGCAGCGCAATAGTGACTTTCCTTACCAGAAAACAACTCTTGCTCATAGGACCAGAAACGGCATGATATTCTACTCCATTTAGGACTGGGAAACAAACGCTAGCTCGCCTTACATGAAACACACTCTGCTTTAGAGAAAGGAGCAGTCTTCTACTCTACTGTGTTTCCTATGGTGTCCAAACAGTGAGCTTGCTCAGAACAAAAGAACTGTGCTTCCTACACACACGGACCATATGTTGTTCAACTCTAATTAGGAACCTGACAAGAACAGTAGCTCCTCTTCAGTCCAACACTGTACTTGCAGGAACAGACGCGAGTGCTATTTGCACTGTGTATGGGAATGGGCTCGCAATAGTGACTTTTTTTACCAGAAAACAACTCTTGTGCGTAGGACCAGAAACTGCATGTGATTCAACTCCATTTAGGACTAGGAAACAAACGTTAGCTCGCCCTACAAGAAACACAGTCGGCTTTAGAGAAAAGAACACTCTTCTACTCTACTGTGTTTCCTATAGGGCCAGAACAGTGAGCTTGCTCAGAACATAATAACTGTGCTTCCTACACACACGGGCCATATCTAGTTCAACTCTGCTTAGGAACCTGACAAGAACAGTAGATCCCCTTTAGTCCAATACACTGTATTTGCTGGGAACAACGCCAGTGCTATTTGTCCTGTGTATGGCAATGGCAGCGCAATAGTGACTATTCTTACCATAAAACAACTCTTGCTCATAGGAACAGAACCTGCATGTGTTTCACCTCCATTTCGGACTGGGAAACAAACGCTAGCTCGCCTTACAAGATACACACTCTGCTTTAGAGAAAAGAGCATTCTTCTACTCTACTGTGTTTCCTATAGGGCCAGAACAGTGAGCTTGCTCAGAACAAAAGAACTGTGCTTCCTACACACGGGCCATATCTAGTTCACCTCTGCTTAGGAAACTGACATGAACAGTAGCTCCTCTTCAGTCCGATACACTGTACTTGCTGGGAACATACGCGAGTGCTATTTGCACTGTATATGGCAATAGGAGTACAATAGTGACTTTCCTTACCAGAAAACAACTCTTGCTCATAGGACCAAAAACTGCATGTGATTCAACTCCATTTAGGACTAGGAAACAAACGCTAGCTCGCCTTACAAGAAACACAGTTGGCTTTTGAGAAAAGAACACTCTTCTACTCTACTGTGTTTCCTATAGGGCCAGAACAGTGAGCTTGCTCAGAACATAAGAACTGAGCTTCCTACGCACACGGGCCATATCTAGTTCAACTCTGCTTAGGAAACTGACAAGAACAGTAGCTACTCTTCAGTCCGATACACTGTACTTGCTGAGAACAGATGCCAGGGCTATTTGCACTGTGTATGTCAATGGGAGCGCAATAGTGACTTTCCTTACCAGAAAACAACTCTTGCTCATAGGACCAGTAACTGCATGTGATTCAACTCTATTTAGGAGTAGGAAACAAACCCTAGCTCGCCTTACAAGAAACACAGTCGGCTTTTGAGAAAAGAGCACTCTTCTACTCTACTGTGTTTCCTATGGGGTCCAAACAGTGAGCTTGCTCATAACAAAAAAAATTGTGCTTCCTACACACACGGCCATATCTAGTTCAAGTCTGCTTAGAAACCTGACAAGAACAGGAGATCCTCTTCAGTCCAATACACTGTACTTGCTGGCAACAGACGCCAGTGCTATTTGTCCTGTGTATGGCAATGGCAGCGCAATAGTGACTTTCCTTACCAGAAAACAACTCTTGCTCATAGGACCAGAAACGGCATGATATTCTACTCCATTTAGGACTGGGAAACAAACGCTAGCTCGCGTTACAAGAAACACACTCTGCTTTAGAGAAAGGAGCAGTCTTCTACTCTACTGTGTTTCCTATGGGGTCCAAACAGTGAGCTTGCTCAGAACAAAAGAACTGTGCTTCCTATACACACGGACCATATGTAGTTCAACTCTGCTTAGGAACCTGACAAGAACAGTAGCTCCTCTTCAGTCCAACACTGTACTTGCAGGGAACAGACGCGAGTGCTATTTGCACTGTATATGGCAATGGGAGCACAATAGTGACTCGCCTTACCAGAAAACAACTCTTGCTCGTAGGACAAAAAACTGCATGTGACTCAACTCCATTTAGGACTGGAAAACAAACTCTAGCTCGCCTTACAAGAAACACACTCTGCTTTTGAGAAAAGAGCATTCTTCTACTCTACTGTGTTTCCCATAGGGCCAGAACGGTGAACTTGCTCAGAACAAAAGAACTGTGCTTCCTACACACACGGGGCATATCTAGTTCAACTCTGCTTAGGAAACTGAAAGAACAGTAGCTCCTCTTCAGTCCGATACACTGTACTTGCTGGGATCAGACGCGAGTGCTATTTGCACTGTGTATGGCAATGGGAGCGGAATAGTGACTTTCCTTAACAGAAAACAACTCTTGTGCGTAGGACCAGAAACTGCATGTGATTCAACTCCATTTAGGACTAGGAAACAAACGCTAGCTTGCCCTACAAGAAACACACTCTGCTTTAGAGAAAAGAACACTCTTCTACTCTACTGTGTTTCCTATAGGGCCAGAACAGTGAGCTTGATCAGAACATAAGAACTGAGCTTCATACGCACATGGGCCATATCTAGTTCAACTCTGCTTAGGAAACTGACAAGAACAGTAGCTCCTCTTCAGTCCGATACACTGTACTTGCTGGGAACAGACGCGAGTGCTATTTGCACAGTGTATGTCAATGGGAGCCCAATAGTGACTTTCCTTACCAGAAAACAACTCTTGCTCATAGGACCAGAAACTGCATGTGATTCAACTCCATTTAGGACTGGGAAACAAACGCTAGCTCGCCTTACAAGAAACACACTCTGCTTTTGAGACAAGAGCACTCTTCTACTCTACTGTGTTTCCTATGGGGTCCAAACAGTGAGCTTGCTCAAAACAAAAAAAAATTGTGCTTCCTACACACACGGCCATATCTAGTTCAAGTCTGCTTAGGAACCTGACTAGAACAGTAGCTCCTCTTCAGTCCAATACACTGTACTTGCTGGCAACAGATGCCAGTGCTATTTGTCCTGTGTAAGGCAATGGCAGCGCAATAGTGACTTTCCTTACCAGAAACCAACTCTTGCTCATAGTACCAGAAACTGCATGTGTTTCAACTCCATTTAGGACTGGGAAACAAACGCTAGCTCGCCTTACAAGAAACACACTCTGCTTTAGAAAAAAGAGCACTCTTCTACAATACTGTGTTTCCTATGGGGTCCAAACAGTGAGCTTGCTCAGAACATAATAACTGTGCTTCCTACACACACGAGCCATATCTAGTTCAACTCTGCTTAGGAAACTGACAAGAACAGTAGATACCCTTTAGTCCAATACACTGTACTTGCTGGGAACAGACGCCAGGGCTATTTGTCCTGTGTATAGCAATGGCAGCGCAATAGTGACTATTCTTACCATAAAACAACTCTTGCTAATAGGACCAGAAACTGCATGTGTTTCACCTCCGTTTAGGACTGGGAAACAAACGCTAGCTCGCCTTACAAGAAACACACTCTGCTTTTGAGAAAAGAGCATTCTTCTACTCTACTGTGTTTCCTATAGGGCCAGAACAATGAGCTTGCTCAGAACAAAAGAACTGTGCTTCCTACACACGGGCCATATCTAGTTCACCTCTGCTTAGGAAACTGACAAGAACAGTAGCTCCTCTTCAGTCAGATACACTGTACTTGCTGGGAACAGACGCCAGGGCTATTTGCACTGTGTATGTCAATGGGAGCGCAATAGTGACTTTCCTCCCAGAAAACAACTCTTCCTCATAGGACCAGTAACTGCATGTGATTCAACTCCATTTAAGACTGGGAAACAAATGCTACCTCGCCTTATATGAAACACACTCTGCTTTTGAGAAAAGAGCACTCTTGTACTCTACTGAGTTTCCTATGGGGTCCGAACAGTGAGCTTGCTCAGAACAAAAGAACTGTGCTTCCTACACACATAGGCAATATCTAGTTCACCTCTGCTTAGGAAACTGAAAAGAACAGTAGATCCTATTCAGTCCAATACACTGTACTTGCTGGGAACAGACGCGAGTGCTATTTGCACTGTGTATGGCAATGGGAGCACAATAGTGACTTTCCTTACCAGAAAACAACTCTTGCTCGTAGGACCAGAAACTGCATGTGATTCAACTCCATTTAGGACTGGGAAACAAACGCTAGCTCGCCTTACAAGAAACACACTCTGCTTTTGAGAAAAGAGCATTCTTCTACTCTACTGTGTTTCCTATGGGGTCCAAACAGTGAGCTTGCTCAGAACAAAAGAACTGTGCTTCCTACACACACGGATCATATGTAGTTCAACTCTGCTTAGAAACCTGACAAGAACAGTAGCTCCTCTTCAGTCCAACACTGTACTTGCGGGAACAGACGTGAGTGCTATCTGCACTGTATATGGCAATGGGCGCGCAATAGTGACTTTCCTTACCAGGAAACAACTCTTGTGCGTAGGACCAGAAACTGCATGTGATTCAACTCCATTTAGGACTAGGAAACAAACGCTAGCTTTCCCTACAAGAACCACACTCTGCTTTAGAGAAAAGAGCACTCTTCTACTCTACTGTGTTTCCTATAGGGCCAGAACAGTGAGCTTGCTCAGAACATAAGAACTGAGCTTCCTACGCACACGGGCCATATCTAGTTCAACTCTGCTTAGGAAACTGACAAGTACAGTAGCTCCTCTTCAGTCCGATACACTGTACTTGCTGGGAACAGACGCGAGTGCTATTTGCACTGTATATGGCAATAGGAGTGCAATAGTGACTTTCCTTACCAGAAAACAACTCTTGCTCGTAGGACCAGAAACTGCATGTGATTCAACTCCATTTAGGACTAGGAAACAAACGCTAGCTCATCTTACAAGAAACACAGTCGGCTTTTGAGAAAAGAACATTCTTCTACTCTACTGTGTTTCCTATAGGGCCAGAACAGTGAGCTTGCTCAGAACATAAGAACTGAGCTTCCTACACACACGGGCCATATCTAGTTCAACTCTGCTTAGGAAACTGACAAGAACAGTAGCTCCTCTTCAGTCCGATACACTGTACTTGCTGGGAATAGACGCCAGGGCTATTTGCACTGTGTATGTCAATGGGAGCGCAATAGTGACTTTCCTTACCAGAAAACAACTCTTGCTCATAAGACCAGTAACTGCATGTGATTCAACTCCATTTAAGACTGGGAAACAAATGCTACCTCGCCTTACATGAAACACACTCTGCTTTTGACAAAAGAGCACTCTTGTACTCTACTGAGTTTCCTATGGGGTCCGAACAGTGAGCTTGCTCAGAACAAAAGAACTGTGCTTCCTACACACATAGGCAATATCTAGTTCACCTCTGCTTAGGAAACTGAAAAGAACAGTAGATCCTATTCAGTCCAATACACTGTACTTGCTGGGAACAGACGCGAGTGCTATTTGCACTGTGTATGGCAATGGGAGCACAATAATGACTCGTCTTACCAGAAAACAACTCTTGCTCGTAGGACCAGAAACTGCATGTGATTCAACTCCATTTAGGACTGGGAAACAAATACTAGCTTGCCTTACAAGAAACACACTCTGCTTTTGAGAAAAGAGCACTCTTCTACTCTACTGTGTTTCCTATAGGGCCAGAACAGTGAGCTTGCTCAGAAAAAAAGAACTGTGCTTCCTACACACACGGGCCATATCTAGTTCAACTCTGCTTAGGAAACTGACGAGAACAGTAGCTCCTCTTCAGTCCAATGCACTGTACTTCCTGGGAACAGACGCGAGTGCTATTTGCACTGTATATGGCAATGGGCGCGCAATAGTGACTTTCCTTACCAGAAAACAACTCTTGTGCGTAGGACCAGAAACTGCATGTGATTCAACTCCATTTAGGACTAGGAAACAAATGCTAGCTTTCCCTACAAGAAACACACTCTCCTTTAGAGAAAAGAACACTCTTCTACTCTACTGTGTTTCCTATAGGGCCAGACTAGTGAGCTTGCTCAGAACATAAGAACTGAGCTTCCTACGCACACGGGCCATATCTAGTTCAACTCTGCTTAGGAAACTGACAAGTACAGTAGCTCCTCTTCAGTCCGATACACTGTACTTGCTGGGAACAGACGCCAGGGCTATTTGCACTGTACATGTCAATGGGAGCGCAATAGTGACTTTCCTTACCAGAAAACAACTCTTGCTCAAAGGACCAGTAACTGCATGTGATTCAACTCCATTTAAGACTGGAAACAAATGCTACCTCGCCTTACATGAAACACACTCTGCTTTTGAGAAAAGAGCACTCTTCTACTCTACTGTGTTTCCTATGGGGTCCGAACAGTGAGCTTGCTCAGAACAAAAGAACTGTGCTTCCTACACACATGGGCAATATCTAGTTCACCTCTGCTTAGGAAACTGAAAAGAACAGTAGATCCTATTCAGTCCAATACACTGTACTTGCTGGGAACAGACTCGAGTGCTATTTGCACTGTGTATGGCAATGGGAGTACAATAGTGACTCGCCTTACCAGAAAACAACTCTTGCTCGTAGGACAAAAAATTGCATGTGACTCAACTCCATTTAGGACTGGGAAACAAATTCTAGCTCGCCTTACAAGAAACACACTCTGCTTTTGAGAAAAGAGCATTCTTCTACTCTACTGTGTTTCCCATAGGGCCAGAACAGTGAGCTTGCTTAGAACATAAGAACTGAGCATGTGATTCAACTCCATTTAGGACTGGGAAACAAACGCTAGCTCGCCTTAGAAGAAACACACTCTGCTTTTGAGAAAAGAGCATTCTTCTACTCTACTGTGTTTCCTATAGGGCCAGAACAGTGAGCTTGCTCAGAACATAATAACTGTGCTTCCTACACACACGGGCCATATCTAGTTCAACTCTGCTTAGGAACCTGACAAAAACAGTAGATACCCTTTAGTCCAATACACTGTACTTGCTGGGAACAGACGCCAGTGCTATTTGTCCTGTGTATGGCAATGGCAGCGCAATAGTGACTATTCTTACCAGAAAACAACTCTTGCTCGTAGGACCAGAAACTGCATGTGATTCAACTCCATTTAGGACTGGGAAACAAACGCTAGCTTGCCTTACAAGAAACACACTCTGCTTTTGAGAAAAGAGCATTCTTGTACTCTACTGTGTTTCCTATAGGGCCAGAACAGTGAGCTTGCTCAGAACAAAAGAACTGTGCTTCCTACACACGGGCCATATCTAGTTCACCTCTGCTTAGGAAACTGACAAGAACAGTAGCTCCTCTTCAGTCCGATACACTGTACTTGCTGGGAACAGACGCGAGTGCTATTTGCACTGTATATGGCAATAGGAGTGCAATAGTGACTTTCCTTACCAGAAAACAACTCTTGCTCGTAGGACCAGAAACTGCATGTGATTCAACTCCATTTAGGAGTAGGAAACAAACGCTAGCTCGCCTTACAAGAAACACAGTCGGCTTTTGAGAAAAGAGCACTCTTCTACTCTACTGTGTTTCCTATGGGGTCCAAACAGTGAGCTTGCTCAGAACAAAAAAAATTGAGCTTCCTACACACACGGCCATATCTAGTTCAAGTCTGCTTAGGAACCTGACAAGAACAATAGATCCTCTTCAGTCCAATACACTGTACTTGCTGGCAACAGACGCCAGTGCTATTTGTCCTGTGTATGGCAATGGCAGCGCAATAGTGACTTTCCTTACCAGAAAACAACTCTTGCTCATAGGACCAAAAACGGCATGATATTCTACTCCATTTAGGACTGGGAAACAAACGCTAGCTCGCCTTACAAGAAACACACTCTGCTCTAGAGAAAGGAGCAGTCTTCTACTATACTGTGTTTCCTATGGAGTCCAAACAGTGAGCTTGCTCAGAACAAAAGAACTGTGCTTCCTACACACACGGACCATATGTAGTTCAACTCTGCTTAGGAACCTGACAAGAACAGTAGCTCCTCTTCAGTCCAACACTGTACTTGCAGGATCAGACGCGAGTGCATTTGAACTGTGTATGGCAATGGGCGCACAATAGTGACTTTCCTTACCAGAAAACAACTCTTGCACGTAGGACAAAAAACTGCATGTGACTCAACTCCATTTAGGACTGGGAAACAAACTCTAGCTCGCCTTACAAGAAACACACTCTACTTTTGAGATAAGAGCATTCTTCTACTCTACTGTGTTTCCCATAGGGCCAGAACGGTGAACTTGCTCGGAACAAAAGAACTGTGCTTCCTACACACACGGGGCATATCTAGTTCAACTCTGCTTAGGAAACTGAAAGAACAGTAGCTCCTCTTCAGTCCAATACACTGTACTTGCTGGGATCAGACGAGAGTGCTATTTGCACTGTGTATGGCAATGGGAGCGCAATAGTGACTTTCCTTAACAGAAAACAACTCTTGCTCGTAGGACTAGAAACTGCATGTGATTCAACTCCATTTAGGACTGGGAAAAAAACGCTAGCTTGCCTTACAAGAAACACACCCTGCTTTTGAGAAAAGAGCACTCTTCTACTCTACTGTGTTTCCTATAGGGCCAGAACAGTGAGCTTGCTCTGAACATAATAACTGTGCTTCCTACACACACGGGCCATATCTAGTTCAACTCTGCTTAGGAAACTGAGAAGAACAGTAGCTCCTCTTCAGTCCAATACACTATACTTGCTAGGAAGAGACGGGAGTGCTATTTGCACTGTGTGGCAATCGGAGCGCAATAGTGACTTTCCTTACCAGAAAACAACTCTTGCTCATAGGACCAGAAACTGCATGTGATTCAACTCCATTTAGGACTGGGGAAACAAACGCTAGCTCGCCTTACAAGAAACACACTCTGCTTTTGAGACAAGAGCACTCTTCTACTCTACTGTGTTTCCTATGGGGTCCAAACAGTGAGCTTGCTCAGAACAAAAAAACATTGTGCTTCCTACACACACGGCCATATCTAGTTCAAGTCTGCTTAGGAACCTGACTAGAACAGTAGCTCCTCTTCAGTCCAATACACTGTACTTGCTGGCAACAGATGCCAGTGCTATTTGTCCTGTGTATGGCAATGGCAGCGCAATAGTGACTTTCCTTACCAGAAAACAACTCTTGCTCATAGAACCAGAAACTGCATGTGTTTCAACTCCATTTAGGACTGGGAAACAAACGCTAGCTCGCCTTACAAGAAACACACTCTGCTTTAGAAAAATAGCACTCTTCTACAATACTGTGTTTCCTATGGGGTCCAAACAGTGAGCTTGCTCAGAACATAATAACTGTGCTTCCTACACACACGAGCCATATCTAGTTCAACTCTGCTTAGGAAACTGACAAGAACAGTAGATACCCTTTAGTCAAATACACTGTACTTGCTGGGAACAGACGCCAGTGCTATTTGTCCTGTGTATGGCAATGGCAGCGCAATAGTGACTATTCTTACCAGAAAACAACTCTTGCTCATAGGACCAGAAACTGCATGTGTTTCACCTCCATTTAGGACTGGGAAACAAACGCTAGCTCGCCATACAAGAAACACACTCTGCTTTTGAGAAAAGAACACTCTTCTACTCTACTGTGTTTCTTATAGGGCCAGAACAGTGAGCTTGCTCAGAACATAAGAACTGAGCTTCTACGCACACGGGCCATATCTAGTTCAACTCTGCTTAGGAAACTGACAAGAACAGTAGCTCCTCTTCAGTCCGATACACTGTACTTGCTGGGAACAGACGCCAGGGCTATTTGCACTGTGTATGTCAATGGGAGCACAATAGTGACTTTCCTTACCAGAAAACAACTCTTGCTCATAGGACCAGTAACTGCATGTGATTCAACTCCATTTAAGACTGGGAAACAAATGCTACCTCGCCTTAAATGAAACAAATTCTGCTTTTGAGATAAGAGCACTCTTCTAATCTACTGTGTTTCCTATGGGGTCCGAACAGTGAGCTTGCTCAGAACAAAAGAACTGTGCTTCCTACACACATGGGCAATATCTAGTTCACCTCTGCTTAGGAAACTGAAAAGAACAGTAGATCCTATTCAGTCCAATACACTGTACTTGCTGGGAACATACTCGAGTGCTATTTGCAATGTGTATGGCAATGGGAGCACAATAGTGACTCGCCTTACCAGAAAAAAACTCTTGCTCGTAGGACCAGAAACTGCATGTGTTTCAACTCCACTTCGGACTGGGAAACAAATGCTAGCTCGCCTTACAAGAAACAAACTCTGCTTTTGAGAAAAGAACACTCTTCTACTCTACTGTGTTTCCCATAGGGCCAGAACAGTGAGCTTGCTCAGAACAAAAGAACTGTGCTTCCTACACACACGGGCCATATCTAGTTCAACTCTGCTTAGGAAACTGAGAAGAACAGTAGCTCCTTTCAGTCCAATAAACTATACTTGCTAGGAACAGACGGGAGTGCTATTTGCACTGTGTATGGCAATGGGAGTGCAATAGTGACTTTCCTTACCAGAAAACAACTCTTGCTCGTAGGACCAGAAACTGCATGGGATTCAACTCCATTTAGGACTGGGAAACAAACGCTAGCTCGCCTTACAAGAAACACACTCTGCTTTTGAGAAAAGAGCATTCTTCTACTCTACTGTGTTTCCTATAGGGCCAGAAGAGTGAGCTTGCTCAGAACAAAAGAACTGTGCTTCCTACACACGGGCCATATCTAGTTCAACTCTGCTTAGGAAACTGACAAGAACAGTAGCTCCTCTTCAGTCCGATACACTGTACTTGCTGGGAACAGACGCGAGTGCTATTTGCACTGTATATGGCAATAGGAGTGCAACAGTGACTTTCCTTACCAGAAAACAACTCTTGCTCGTAGGACCAGTAACTGCATGTGATTCAACTCCATTTAGGAGTAGGAAACAATCGCTAGCTCGCCTTACAAGAAACACAGTCGGCTTTTGAGAAAAGAGCACTCTTCTACTCTACTGTGTTTCCTATGGGGTCCAAACAGTGAGCTTGCTCAGAACAAAAAAAATTGTGCTTCCTACACACACGGCCATATCTAGTTCAAGTCTGCTTAGGAACCTGACAAGAACAGTAGATCCTCTTCAGTCCAATACACTGTACTTGCTGGCAACAGACGCCAGTGCTATTTGTCCTGTTTATGGCAATGGCAGCGCAATAGTGACTTTCCTTACCAGAAAACAACTCTTGCTCATAGGACCAGAAACGGCATGATATTCTACTCCATTTAGGACTGGGAAACAAACGCTAGCTCGCCTTACATGAAACACACTCTGCTTTAGAGAAAGGAGCAGTCTTCTACTCTACTGTGTTTCCTATGGTGTCCAAACAGTGAGCTTGCTCAGAACAAAAGAACTGTGCTTCCTACACACACGGACCATATGTTGTTCAACTCTAATTAGGAACCTGACAAGAACAGTAGCTCCTCTTCAGTCCAACACTGTACTTGCAGGAACAGACGCGAGTGCTATTTGCACTGTGTATGGGAATGGGCTCGCAATAGTGACTTTTTTTACCAGAAAACAACTCTTGTGCGTAGGACCAGAAACTGCATGTGATTCAACTCCATTTAGGACTAGGAAACAAACGTTAGCTCGCCCTACAAGAAACACAGTCGGCTTTAGAGAAAAGAACACTCTTCTACTCTACTGTGTTTCCTATAGGGCCAGAACAGTGAGCTTGCTCAGAACATAATAACTGTGCTTCCTACACACACGGGCCATATCTAGTTCAACTCTGCTTAGGAACCTGACAAGAACAGTAGATCCCCTTTAGTCCAATACACTGTATTTGCTGGGAACAACGCCAGTGCTATTTGTCCTGTGTATGGCAATGGCAGCGCAATAGTGACTATTCTTACCATAAAACAACTCTTGCTCATAGGAACAGAACCTGCATGTGTTTCACCTCCATTTCGGACTGGGAAACAAACGCTAGCTCGCCTTACAAGATACACACTCTGCTTTAGAGAAAAGAGCATTCTTCTACTCTACTGTGTTTCCTATAGGGCCAGAACAGTGAGCTTGCTCAGAACAAAAGAACTGTGCTTCCTACACACGGGCCATATCTAGTTCACCTCTGCTTAGGAAACTGACATGAACAGTAGCTCCTCTTCAGTCCGATACACTGTACTTGCTGGGAACATACGCGAGTGCTATTTGCACTGTATATGGCAATAGGAGTACAATAGTGACTTTCCTTACCAGAAAACAACTCTTGCTCATAGGACCAAAAACTGCATGTGATTCAACTCCATTTAGGACTAGGAAACAAACGCTAGCTCGCCTTACAAGAAACACAGTTGGCTTTTGAGAAAAGAACACTCTTCTACTCTACTGTGTTTCCTATAGGGCCAGAACAGTGAGCTTGCTCAGAACATAAGAACTGAGCTTCCTACGCACACGGGCCATATCTAGTTCAACTCTGCTTAGGAAACTGACAAGAACAGTAGCTACTCTTCAGTCCGATACACTGTACTTGCTGAGAACAGATGCCAGGGCTATTTGCACTGTGTATGTCAATGGGAGCGCAATAGTGACTTTCCTTACCAGAAAACAACTCTTGCTCATAGGACCAGTAACTGCATGTGATTCAACTCTATTTAGGAGTAGGAAACAAACCCTAGCTCGCCTTACAAGAAACACAGTCGGCTTTTGAGAAAAGAGCACTCTTCTACTCTACTGTGTTTCCTATGGGGTCCAAACAGTGAGCTTGCTCATAACAAAAAAAATTGTGCTTCCTACACACACGGCCATATCTAGTTCAAGTCTGCTTAGAAACCTGACAAGAACAGGAGATCCTCTTCAGTCCAATACACTGTACTTGCTGGCAACAGACGCCAGTGCTATTTGTCCTGTGTATGGCAATGGCAGCGCAATAGTGACTTTCCTTACCAGAAAACAACTCTTGCTCATAGGACCAGAAACGGCATGATATTCTACTCCATTTAGGACTGGGAAACAAACGCTAGCTCGCGTTACAAGAAACACACTCTGCTTTAGAGAAAGGAGCAGTCTTCTACTCTACTGTGTTTCCTATGGGGTCCAAACAGTGAGCTTGCTCAGAACAAAAGAACTGTGCTTCCTATACACACGGACCATATGTAGTTCAACTCTGCTTAGGAACCTGACAAGAACAGTAGCTCCTCTTCAGTCCAACACTGTACTTGCAGGGAACAGACGCGAGTGCTATTTGCACTGTATATGGCAATGGGAGCACAATAGTGACTCGCCTTACCAGAAAACAACTCTTGCTCGTAGGACAAAAAACTGCATGTGACTCAACTCCATTTAGGACTGGAAAACAAACTCTAGCTCGCCTTACAAGAAACACACTCTGCTTTTGAGAAAAGAGCATTCTTCTACTCTACTGTGTTTCCCATAGGGCCAGAACGGTGAACTTGCTCAGAACAAAAGAACTGTGCTTCCTACACACACGGGGCATATCTAGTTCAACTCTGCTTAGGAAACTGAAAGACCAGTAGCTCCTCTTCAGTCCGATACACTGTACTTGCTGGGATCAGACGCGAGTGCTATTTGCACTGTGTATGGCAATGGGAGCGGAATAGTGACTTTCCTTAACAGAAAACAACTCTTGTGCGTAGGACCAGAAACTGCATGTGATTCAACTCCATTTAGGACTGGGAAAAAAACGCTAGCTTGCCTTACAAGAAACACACCCTGCTTTTGAGAAAAGAGCACTCTTCTACTCTATTGTGTTTCCTGTAGGGCCAGAACAGTGAGCTTCCTCAGAACACAATAACTGTGCTTCCTACACACACGGGCCATATCTAGTTCAACTCTGCTTAGGAACCTGACAAGAACAGTAGATACCCTTTAGTCCAATACACTGTACTTGCTGGGAACAGACGCCAGTGCTATTTGTCCTGTGTATGGCAATGGCAGCGCAATAGTGACTATTCTTACCATAAAACAACTCTTGCTCGTAGGACCAGAAACTGCATGTGTTTCACCTCCATTTAGGACTGGGAAACAAACGCTAGCTCGCCTTACAAGATACACACTCTGCTTTAGAGAAAAGAGCATTCTTCTACTCTACTGTGTTTCCTATAGGGCCAGAACAGTGAGCTTGCTCAGAACAAAAGAACTGTGCTTCCTACACACGGGCCATATCTAGTTCACCTCTGCTTAGGAAACTGACAAGAACAGTAGCTCCTCTTCATTCCGATACACTGTACTTGCTGGGAACAGACGCGAGTGCTATTTGCACTGTATATGGCAATAGGAGTGCAATAGTGACTTTCCTTACCAGAAAACAACTCTTGCTCGTAGGACCAGAAATTGCATGTGATTCAACTCCATTTAGGACTAGGAAACAAACGCTAGCTCGCCTTAAAAGAAACACAGTCGGCCTTTGAGAAAAGAACACTCTTCTACTCTACTGTGTTTCCTATAGGGCCAGAACAGTGAGCTTGCTCAGAACATAAGAACTGAGCTTCCTACGCACACGGGCCATATCTAGTTCAACTCTGCTTAGGAAACTGACAAGAACAGTAGCTCCTCTTCAGTCCGATACACTGTACTTGCTGGGAACAGACGCCAGGGCTATTTGCACTGTGTATGTCAATGGGAGCGCAATAGTGACTTTCCTTACCAGAAAACAACTCTTGCTCGTAGGACCAGAAACTGCATGTGATTCAACTCTATTTAGGAGTAAGAAACAAACCCTAGCTCGCCTTAAAAGAAACACAGTCGGCTTTTGAGAAAAGAGCACTCTTCTACTCTACTGTGTTTCCTATGGGGTCCAAACAGTGAGCTTGCTCATAACAAAAAAAATTGTGCTTCCTACACACACGGCCATATCTAGTTCAAGTCTGCTTAGAAACCTGACAAGAACAGTAGATCCTCTTCAGTCCAATACACTGTACTTGCTGGCAACAGACGCCAGTGCTATTTGTCCTGTGTATGGCAATGGCAGCGCAATTGTGACTTTCCTTACCAGAAAACAACTCTTGCTCATAGGACCAGAAACGGCATGATATTCTACTCCATTTAGGACTGGGAAACAAACGCTAGCTCGCCTTACAAGAAACACTCTCTGCTTTAGAGAAAGGAGCAGTCTTCTACTCTACTGTGTTTCCTATGGGGTCCAAAAAGTAAGCTTGCTCAGAACAAAAGAACTGTGCTTCCTATACACACGGACCATATGTAGTTCAACTCTGCTTAGGAACCTGACAAGAACAGTAGCTCCTCTTCAGTCCAACACTGTACTTGCGGGGAACAGACGCGAGTGCGATTTGCACTGTATATGGCAATGGGCGCGCAATAGTGACTTTCCTTACCAGAAAACAACTCTTGTGCGTAGGACCAGAAACTGCATGTGATTCAACTCCATTTAGGACTAGGAAACAAACGCTAGCTTGCCCTACAAGAAACACACTCTGCTTTAGCGAAAAGAACACTCTTCTACTCTACTGTGTTTCCTATAGGGCCAGAACAGTGAGCTTGCTCAGAACATAAGAACTGAGCTTCCTACGCACACGGGCCATATCTAGTTCAACTCTGCTTAGGAAACTGACAAGAACAGTAGCTCCTCTTCAGTCCGATACACTGTATTTGCTGGGGACAGACGCCAGGGCTATTTGCACTGTGTATGTCAATGGGAGCACAATAGTGACTTTCCTTACCAGAAAACAACTCTTGCTCATAGGACCAGTAACTGCATGTGATTCAACTCCATTTAAGACTGGGAAACAAATGCTACCTCGCCATACATAAAACACACTCTGCTTTTGAGAAAAGAGCACTCTTCTACTCTACTGTGTTTCCTATGGGGTCCGAACAGTGAGCTTGCTCAGAACAAAAGAACTGTGCTTCCTACACACATGGGCAATATCTAGTTCACCTCTGCTTAGGAAACTGAAAAGAACAGTAGATCCTATTCAGTCCAATACACTGTACTTGCTGGGAACAGACGCGAGTGCTATTTGCACTGTGTATGGCAATGGGAGGACAATAGTGACTCGCCTTACCAGAAAACAACTCTTGCTCGTAGGACAAAAAACTGCATGTGACTCAACTCCATTTAGGACTGGAGAACAAACTCTAGCTCGCCTTACAAGAAACACACTCTGCTTTTGAGAAAAGAGCATTCTTCTACTCTACTGTGTTTCCCATAGGGCCAGAACGGTGAACTTGCTCAGAACAAAAGAACTGTGCTTCCTACACACACGGGGCATATCTAGTTCAACTCTGCTTAGGAAACTGAAAGACCAGTAGCTCCATTTCAGTCCGATACACTGTACTTGCTGAGATCAGACGCGAGTGCTATTTGCACTGTGTATGGCAATGGGAGCAGAATAATGACTTTCCTTAACAGAAAACAACTCTTGTGCGTAGGACCAGAAACTGCATGTGATTCAACTCCATTTAGGACTGGGAAAAAAAAGCTAGCTTGCCTTACAAGAAACACACCCTGCTTTTGAGAAAAGAGCACTCTTCTACTCTACTGTGTTTCCTGTAGGGCCAGAACAGTGAGCTTCCTCAGAACACAATAACTGTGCTTCCTACACACACGGGCCATATCTAGTTCAACTCTGCTTAGGAACCTGACAAGAACAGTAGATACCCTTTAGTCCAATACACTGTACTTGCTGGGAACAGACGCCAGTGCTATTTGTCCTGCGTATGGCAATGGCAGCGCAATAGTGACTATTCTTACCATAAAACATCTCTTGCTCTTAGGACCAGAAACTGCATGTGTTTCACCTCCATTTAGGACTGGGAAACAAACGCTAGCTCGCCTTACAAGATACACACTCTGCTTTAGAGAAAAGAGCACTGTTCTACTCTACTGTGTTTCCTATAGGGCCAGAACAGTGAGCTTGCTCAGAACAAAAGAACTGTGCTTCCTACACACGGGTCATATCTAGTTCAACTCTGCTTAGGAAACTGACAAGAACAGTAGCTCCTCTTCAGTCCGATTCACTGTACTTGCTGGGAACAGACGCCAGGGCTATTTGCACTGTGTATGGCAATGGGAGCGCAATAGTGACTTTCCTTACCAGAAAACAACTCTTGCTCATAGGACCAGTAACTGCATGTGATTCAACTCCATTTAAGACTGGGAAACAAATGCTACCTCGCCTTACATGAAACACACTCTGCTTTTGAGAAAAGAGCACTCTTCTACTCTACTGAGTTTCCTATGGGGTACGAACAGTGAGCTTGCTCAGAACCAAAGAACTGTGCTTCCTACACACATGGGCAATATCTAGTTCACCTCTGCTTAGGAAACTGAAAAGAACAGTAGATCCTATTCAGTCCAATACACTGTACTTGCTGGGAACAGACGCGAGTGCTATTTGCACTGTGTATGGCAATGGGAGCACTATAGTGACTCGTCTTACCAGAAAACAACTCTTGATCGTAGGACCAGAAACTGCATGTGTTTCACCTCCATTTAGGACTGGGAAACAAACGCTAGCTCGCCTTACAAGATACACACTCTGCTTTAGAGAAAAAAGCATTCTTCTACTCTTCTGTGTTTCCTATAGGGCCAGAACAGTGAGCTTGCTCAGAACAAAAGAACTGTGCTTCCTACACACGGGTCATATCTAATTCAACTCTGCTTAGGAAACTGACAAGAACAGTAGCTCCTCTTCAGTCCGATTCACTGTACTTGCTGGGAACAGACGCCAGGGCTATTTGCACTGTGTATGGCAATGGGAGCGCAATAGTGACTTTCCTTACCAGAAAACAACTCTTGCTCATAGGACCAGTAACTGCATGTGATTCAACTCTATTTAAGACTGGGAAACAAATGCTACCTCGCCTTACATGAAACACACTCTGCTTTTGAGAAAAGAGCACTCTTCTACTCTACTGAGTTTCCTATGCGGTACGAACAGTGAGCTTGCTCAGAACCAAAGAACTGTGCTTCCTACACACATGGGCAATATCTAGTTCACCTCTGCTTAGGAAACTGAAAAGAACAGTAGATCCTATTCAGTCCAATACACTGTACTTGCTGGGAACAGACGCGAGTGCTATTTGCACTGTGTATGGCAATGGGAGCACTATAGTGACTCGTCTTACCAGAAAACAACTCTTGATCGTAGGACCAGAAACTGCATGTGATTCAACTCCATTTAGGACTGGGAAACAAACGCTAGCTCGCCTTACAAGAAACACACTCTGCTTTTGAGAAAAGAGCATTCTTCTACTCTACTGTGTTTCCTATAGGGCCAGAACAGTGAGCTTGCTCAGAACAAAAGAACTGTGCTTCCTACACACGGGCCATATCTAGTTCACCTCTGCTTAGGAAACTGACAAGAACAGTAGCTCCTCTTCAGTCCGATACACTGTACTTGCTGGGAACAGACGTGAGTGCTATTTGCACTGTATATGGCAATAGGAGTGCAATAGTGACTTTCCTTACCAGAAAACAATTCTTGCTCGTAGGACCAGAAACTGCATGTGATTCAACTCCATTTAGGACTAGGAAACAAACGCTAGCTCGCCTTAAAAGAAACACAGTCGGCTTTTGAGAAAAGAGCACTCTTCTACACTACTGTGTTTCCTATGGGGTCCAAACAGTGAGCTTGCTCAGAACAAAAAAAATTGTGCTTCCTACACACACGGCCATATCTAGTTCAAGTCTGCTTAGGAACCTGACAAGAACAGTAGATCCTCTTCAGTCCAACACACTGTACTTGCTGGCAACAGACGCCAGTGCTATTTGTCCTGTGTATGGCAATGGCAGCGCAATAGTGACTTTCCTTACCAGAAAACATCTCTTGCTCGTAGGACCAGAAACTGCATGTGTTTCAACTCCATTTCGGACTGGGAAACAAATGCTAGCTCGCCTTACAAGAAACAAACTCTGCTTTTGAGAAAAGAACACTCTTCTACTCTACTGTGTTTCTCGTAGGGCCAGAACAGTGAGCTTGCTCAGAACAAAAGAACTGTGCTTCCTACACACATGGGCAATATCTAGTTCACCTCTGCTTTGGAAACTGAAAAGAACAGTAGATCCTATTCAGTCCAATACACTGTACTTGCTGGGAACAGACGCGAGTGCTATTTGCACTGTGTATGGCAATGGGAGCACAATAGTGACTCGTCTTACCAGAAAACAACTCTTGCTCGTAGGACCAGAAACTGCATGTGATTCAACTCCATTTAGGACTGGGAAACAAACGCTAGCTCGCCTTACAAGAAACACACTCTGCTTTTGAGAAAAGAGCATTCTTCTACTCTACTGTGTTTCCTATAGGGCCAGAACAGTGAGCTTGCTCAGAACAAAAGAACTGTGCTTCCTACACACGGGCCATATCTAGTTCACCTCTGCTTAGGAAACTGACAAGAACAGTAGCTACTCTTCAGTCCGATACACTGTACTTGCTGGGAACAGACGCCAGTGCTATTTGCACTGTATATGGCAATAGGAGTGCAATAGTGACTTTCCTTACCAGAAAACAACTCTTGCTCGTAGGACCAGAAACTGCATGTGATTCAACTCCATTTAGGAGTAGGAAACAAACGCTAGCTCGCCTTACAAGAAACACAGTCGGCTTTTGAGAAAAGAGCACTCTTCTACTCTACTGTGTTTCCTATGGGGTCCAAACAGTGAGCTTGCTCAGAACAAAAAAAATTGTGCTTCCTACACACACGGCCATATCTAGTTCAAATCTGCTTAGGAACCTGACAAGAACAGTAGATCCTCTTCAGTCCAATACACTGTACTTGCTGGCAACAGACGCCAGTGCTATTTGTCCTGTGTATGGCAATGGCAGCGCAATAGTGACTTTCCTTACCATAAAACAACTCTTGCTCATAGGACCAGAAACGGCATGATATTCTACTCCATTTAGGACTGGGAAACAAACGCTAGCTCGCCTTACATGAAACACACTCTGCTTTAGAGAAAGGAGCAGTCTTCTACTCTACTGTGTTTCCTATGGGGTCCAAAAAGTAAGCTTGCTCAGAACAAAAGAACTGTGCTTCCTACACACACGGACCATATGTAGTTCAACTCTGCTTAGGAAGCTAAAAAGAACAGTAGCTCCTCTTCAGTCCAACACTGTACTAGCAGGGAACAGACGCGAGTGCTATTTGCACTGTGTATGGCAATGGGCGCGCAATAGTGACTTTCCTTACCAGAAAACAACTCTTGTGCGTAGGACCAGAAACTGCATGTGATTCAACTCCATTTAAGACTAGGAAACAAACGCTAGCTTGCCCTACAAGAAACACACTCTGCTTAAGAGAAAAGAACACTCTTCTACTCTACTGTGTTTCCATTAGGGCCAGAACAGTGAGCTTGCTCAGAACATAAGAACTGAGCTTCCTACGCACACGGGCCATATCTAGTTCAACTCTGCTTAGGAAACTGACAAGAACAGTAGCTCCTCTTCAGTCCGATACACTGTACTTGCTGGGAACACACGCGAGTGCTATTTGAACTGTGTATGTCAATGGGAGCACAATAGTGACTTTCCTTACCAAAAAACAACTCTTGCTCATAGGACCGGTAACTGCATGTGATTCAACTCCATTTAAGACTGGGAAACAAATGCTACCTCGCCTTACATGAAACACACTCTGCTTTTGAGAAAAGAGCACTCTTCTACTCTACTGTGTTTCCTATGGGGTCCGAACAGTGAGCTTGCTCAGAACAAAAGAACTGTGCTTCCTACACACATGGGCAATATCTAGTTCACCTCTGCTTAGGAAACTGAAAAGAACAGTAGATCCTATTCAGTCCAATACACTGTACTTGCTGGGAACAGACGCGAGTGCTATTTGCACTGTGTATGGCAATGGGAGCACAATAGTGACTCGCCTTACCAGAAAACAACTCTTGCACGTAGGACAAAAAACTGCATGTGACTCAACTCCATTTAGGACTGGGAAACAAACTCTAGCTCGCCTTACAAGAAAGACACTCTGCTTTTGAGAAAAGTGCATTCTTCTACTCTACTGTGTTTCCCATAGGGCCAGAATGGTGAACTTGCTCAGAACAAAAGAACTGTGCTTCCTACACACACCGGGCATATCTAGTTCAACTCTGCTTAGGAAACTGAAAGACCAGTAGGTCCTCTTCAGTGCGATACACTGTACTTGCTGGGATCAGACGGGAGTGCTATTTGCACTGTGTATGGCAATGGGAGCGCAATAGTGACTTTCCTTAACAGAAAACAACTCTTGCTCGTAGGACCAGAAACTGCATGTGATTCAAATCCATTTAGGACTGGGAAAAAAAACGCTAGCTTGCCTTACAAGAAACACGCCCTGCTTTTGAGAAAAGAGCACTCTTCTACTCTACTGTGTTTCCTATAGGGCCAGAACAGTGATCTTGCTCAGAACACAATAACTGTGCTTCCTACACACACGGGCCATATCTAGTTCAACTCTGCTTAGGAACCTGACAAGAACAGTAGATACCCTTTAGTCCAATACACTGTACTTGCTGGGAACAGACGCCAGTGCTATTTGTCCTGTGTATGGCAATGGCAGCGCAATAGTGACTATTCTTACCATAAAACAACTCTTGCTCGTAGGACCAGAAACTGCATGTGTTTCCACTCCATTTTGGACTGGGAAACAAATGCTAGCGCGCCTTACCAGAAACACACTCTGCTTTAGAGAAAAGAGCACTCTTCTACTCTACTGTGTTTCCTATAGGGCAAGAACAGTGAGCTTGCTCAGAACAAAAGAACTGTGCTTCCTTCACACGGGCCATATCTAGTTCAACTCTGCTTAGGAAACTGGCAAGAACAGTAGCTCCTTTTCATTCCGATACACTGTATTTGCTGGGAACATACGCCAGTGCTATTTGCACTGTATATGGCAATGGGAGTGCAATAGGGACTTTCCTTACCAGAAAACAACTCTTGCTCGTAGGACCAGAAAGTGCATGTGATTCAACTCCATTTAGGACTGGCAAACAAATGCTAGCTCGCCTTACATGAAACACACCCTGCTTTTGAGAAAAGAGTACTCTTCTACTCTACTGTGTTTCCTATGGGGTCCAAACAGTGAGCTTGCTCAGAACAAAAGAACTGTGCTTCCTACACACATGGGCCATATCTAGGTCAACTCTGCTTAGGAAACTGAAAAGAACAGTAGATCCTCTTCAGTCCAATACACTGTACTTGCTGGGAACAGACGCGAGTGCTATTTGCACTGTGTATGGCAATGGGAGCACAATAGTGACTCGTCTTACCAGAAAACAACTCTTGCTCGTAGTTCCAGAAACTGCATGTGATTCAACTCCATTTAGGACTGGGAAAAAAAGCTAGCTTGCCTTACAAGAAACACACCCTGCTTTTGAGAAAAGAGCACCTTCTACTCTACTGTGTTTCCTATAGGGCCAGAACAGTGAGCTTGCTCAGAACATAAGAACTGAGCTTCCTACGCACACGGGCCATATCTAGTTCAACTCTGCTTAGGAAACTGACAAGAACAGTAGCTCCTCTTCAGTCCGATACACTGTACTTGCTGGGAACACACGCGAGTGCTATTTGAACTGTGTATGTCAATGGGAGCACAATAGTGACTTTCCTTACCAAAAAACAACTCTTGCTCATAGGACCAGTAACTGCATGTGATTCAACTCCATTTAAGACTGGGAAACAAATGCTACCTCGCCTTACATGAAACACACTCTGCTTTTGAGAAAAGAGCACTCTTCTACTCTACTGTGTTTCCTATGGGGTCCGAACAGTGAGCTTGCTCAGAACAAAAGAACTGTGCTTCCTACACACATGGGCAATATCTAGTTCACCTCTGCTTAGGAAACTGAAAAGAACAGTAGATCCTATTCAGTCCAATACACTGTACTTGCTGGGAACAGACGCGAGTGCTATTTGCACTGTGTATGGCAATGGGAGCACAATAGTGACTCGCCTTACCAGAAAACAACTCTTGCACGTAGGACAAAAAACTGCATGTGACTCAACTCCATTTAGGACTGGGAAACAAACTCTAGCTCGCCTTACAAGAAAGACACTCTGCTTTTGAGAAAAGTGCATTCTTCTACTCTACTGTGTTTCCCATAGGGCCAGAATGGTGAACTTGCTCAGAACAAAAGAACTGTGCTTCCTACACACACCGGGCATATCTAGTTCAACTCTGCTTAGGAAACTGAAAGACCAGTAGGTCCTCTTCAGTGCGATACACTGTACTTGCTGGGAACAGACGCGAGTGCTATTTGCACTGTGTATGGCAATGGGAGCACAATAGTGACTCGTCTTACCAGAAAACAACTCTTGCTCGTAGTTCCAGAAACTGCATGTGATTCAACTCCATTTAGGACTGGGAAAAAAACGCTAGCTTGCCTTACAAGAAACACACCCTGCTTTTGAGAAAAGAGCATCTTCTACTCTACTGTGTTTCCTATAGGGCCAGAACAGTGAGCTTGCTCAGAACATAAGAACTGAGCTTCCTACGCACACGGGCCATATCTAGTTCACCTCTGCTTAGGAAACTGACAAGAACAGTAGCTCCTCTTCAGTCCGATACACTGTACTTGCTGGGAACAGACGTGAGTGCTATTTGCACTGTATATGGCAATAGGAGTGCAATAGTGACTTTCTTTACCAGAAAACAATTCTTGCTCGTAGGACCAGAAACTGCATGTGATTCAACTCCATTTAGGACTAGGAAACAAACGCTAGCTCGCCTTAAAAGAAACACAGTCGGCTTTTGAGAAAAGAGCACTCTTCTACACTACTGTGTTTCCTATGGGGTCCAAACAGTGAGCTTGCTCAGAACAAAAAAAATTGTGCTTCCTACACACACGGCCATATCTAGTTCAAGTCTGCTTAGGAACCTGACAAGAACAGTAGATCCTCTTCAGTCCAACACACTGTACTTGCTGGCAACAGACGCCAGTGCTATTTGTCCTGTGTATGGCAATGGCAGCGCAATAGTGACTTTCCTTACCAGAAAACATCTCTTGCTCGTAGGACCAGAAACTGCATGTGTTTCAACTCCATTTCGGACTGGGAAACAAATGCTAGCTCGCCTTACAAGAAACAAACTCTGCTTTTGAGAAAAGAACACTCTTCTACTCTACTGTGTTTCTCGTAGGGCCAGAACAGTGAGCTTGCTCAGAACAAAAGAACTGTGCTTCCTACACACATGGGCAATATCTAGTTCACCTCTGCTTAGGAAACTGAAAAGAACAGTAGATCCTATTCAGTCCAATACACTGTACTTGCTGGGAACAGACGCGAGTGCTATTTGCACTGTGTATGGCAATGGGAGCACAATAGTGACTCGTCTTACCAGAAAACAACTCTTGCTCGTAGGACCAGAAACTGCATGTGATTCAACTCCATTTAGGACTGGGAAACAAACGCTAGCTCGCCTTACAAGAAACACACTCTGCTTTTGAGAAAAGAGCATTCTTCTACTCTACTGTGTTTCCTATAGGGCCAGAACAGTGAGCTTGCTCAGAACAAAAGAACTGTGCTTCCTACACACGGGCCATATCTAGTTCACCTCTGCTTAGGAAACTGACAAGAACAGTAGCTACTCTTCAGTCCGATACACTGTACTTGCTGGGAACAGACGCCAGTGCTATTTGCACTGTATATGGCAATAGGAGTGCAATAGTGACTTTCCTTACCAGAAAACAACTCTTGCTCGTAGGACCAGAAACTGCATGTGATTCAACTCCATTTAGGAGTAGGAAACAAACGCTAGCTCGCCTTACAAGAAACACAGTCGGCTTTTGAGAAAAGAGCACTCTTCTACTCTACTGTGTTTCCTATGGGGTCCAAACAGTGAGCTTGCTCAGAACAAAAAAAATTGTGCTTCCTACACACACGGCCATATCTAGTTCAAATCTGCTTAGGAACCTGACAAGAACAGTAGATCCTCTTCAGTCCAATACACTGTACTTGCTGGCAACAGACGCCAGTGCTATTTGTCCTGTGTATGGCAATGGCAGCGCAATAGTGACTTTCCTTACCATAAAACAACTCTTGCTCATAGGACCAGAAACGGCATGATATTCTACTCCATTTAGGACTGGGAAACAAACGCTAGCTCGCCTTACATGAAACACACTCTGCTTTAGAGAAAGGAGCAGTCTTCTACTCTACTGTGTTTCCTATGGGGTCCAAAAAGTAAGCTTGCTCAGAACAAAAGAACTGTGCTTCCTACACACACGGACCATATGTAGTTCAACTCTGCTTAGGAAGCTAAAAAGAACAGTAGCTCCTCTTCAGTCCAACACTGTACTAGCAGGGAACAGACGCGAGTGCTATTTGCACTGTGTATGGCAATGGGCGCGCAATAGTGACTTTTCTTACCAGAAAACAACTCTTGTGCGTAGGACCAGAAACTGCATGTGATTCAACTCCATTTAAGACTAGGAAACAAACGCTAGCTTGCCCTACAAGAAACACACTCTGCTTAAGAGAAAAGAACACTCTTCTACTCTACTGTGTTTCCATTAGGGCCAGAACAGTGAGCTTGCTCAGAACATAAGAACTGAGCTTCCTACGCACACGGGCCATATCTAGTTCAACTCTGCTTAGGAAACTGACAAGAACAGTAGCTCCTCTTCAGTCCGATACACTGTACTTGCTGGGAACACACGCGAGTGCTATTTGAACTGTGTATGTCAATGGGAGCACAATAGTGACTTTCCTTACCAAAAAACAACTCTTGCTCATAGGACCAGTAACTGCATGTGATTCAACTCCATTTAAGACTGGGAAACAAATGCTACCTCGCCTTACATGAAACACACTCTGCTTTTGAGAAAAGAGCACTCTTCTACTCTACTGTGTTTCCTATGGGGTCCGAACAGTGAGCTTGCTCAGAACAAAAGAACTGTGCTTCCTACACACATGGGCAATATCTAGTTCACCTCTGCTTAGGAAACTGAAAAGAACAGTAGATCCTATTCAGTCCAATACACTGTACTTGCTGGGAACAGACGCGAGTGCTATTTGCACTGTGTATGGCAATGGGAGCACAATAGTGACTCGCCTTACCAGAAAACAACTCTTGCACGTAGGACAAAAAACTGCATGTGACTCAACTCCATTTAGGACTGGGAAACAAACTCTAGCTCGCCTTACAAGAAAGACACTCTGCTTTTGAGAAAAGTGCATTCTTCTACTCTACTGTGTTTCCCATAGGGCCAGAATGGTGAACTTGCTCAGAACAAAAGAACTGTGCTTCCTACACACACCGGGCATATCTAGTTCAACTCTGCTTAGGAAACTGAAAGACCAGTAGGTCCTCTTCAGTGCGATACACTGTACTTGCTGGGATCAGACGGGAGTGCTATTTGCACTGTGTATGGCAATGGGAGCGCAATAGTGACTTTCCTTAACAGAAAACAACTCTTGCTCGTAGGACCAGAAACTGCATGTGATTCAAATCCATTTAGGACTGGGAAAAAAAACGCTAGCTTGCCTTACAAGAAACACGCCCTGCTTTTGAGAAAAGAGCACTCTTCTACTCTACTGTGTTTCCTATAGGGCCAGAACAGTGATCTTGCTCAGAACACAATAACTGTGCTTCCTACACACACGGGCCATATCTAGTTCAACTCTGCTTAGGAACCTGACAAGAACAGTAGATACCCTTTAGTCCAATACACTGTACTTGCTGGGAACAGACGCCAGTGCTATTTGTCCTGTGTATGGCAATTGCAGCGCAATAGTGACTATTCTTACCATAAAACAACTCTTGCTCGTAGGACCAGAAACTGCATGTGTTTCCACTCCATTTTGGACTGGGAAACAAATGCTAGCGCGCCTTACCAGAAACACACTCTGCTTTAGAGAAAAGAGCACTCTTCTACTCTACTGTGTTTCCTATAGGGCAAGAACAGTGAGCTTGCTCAGAACAAAAGAACTGTGCTTCCTTCACACGGGCCATATCTAGTTCAACTCTGCTTAGGAAACTGGCAAGAACAGTAGCTCCTTTTCATTCCGATACACTGTATTTGCTGGGAACATACGCCAGTGCTATTTGCACTGTATATGGCAATGGGAGTGCAATAGGGACTTTCCTTACCAGAAAACAACTCTTGCTCGTAGGACCAGAAAGTGCATGTGATTCAACTCCATTTAGGACTGGCAAACAAATGCTAGCTCGCCTTACATGAAACACACCCTGCTTTTGAGAAAAGAGTACTCTTCTACTCTACTGTGTTTCCTATGGGGTCCAAACAGTGAGCTTGCTCAGAACAAAAGAACTGTGCTTCCTACACACATGGGCCATATCTAGGTCAACTCTGCTTAGGAAACTGAAAAGAACAGTAGATCCTCTTCAGTCCAATACACTGTACTTGCTGGGAACAGACGCGAGTGCTATTTGCACTGTGTATGGCAATGGGAGCACAATAGTGACTCGTCTTACCAGAAAACAACTCTTGCTCGTAGTTCCAGAAACTGCATGTGATTCAACTCCATTTAGGACTGGGAAAAAAACGCTAGCTTGCCTTACAAGAAACACACCCTGCTTTTGAGAAAAGAGCACCTTCTACTCTACTGTGTTTCCTATAGGGCCAGAACAGTGAGCTTGCTCAGAACATAAGAACTGAGCTTCCTACGCACACGGGCCATATCTAGTTCAACTCTGCTTAGGAAACTGACAAGAACAGTAGCTCCTCTTCAGTCCGATACACTGTACTTGCTGGGAACACACGCGAGTGCTATTTGAACTGTGTATGTCAATGGGAGCACAATAGTGACTTTCCTTACCAAAAAACAACTCTTGCTCATAGGACCAGTAACTGCATGTGATTCAACTCCATTTAAGACTGGGAAACAAATGCTACCTCGCCTTACATGAAACACACTCTGCTTTTGAGAAAAGAGCACTCTTCTACTCTACTGTGTTTCCTATGGGGTCCGAACAGTGAGCTTGCTCAGAACAAAAGAACTGTGCTTCCTACACACATGGGCAATATCTAGTTCACCTCTGCTTAGGAAACTGAAAAGAACAGTAGATCCTATTCAGTCCAATACACTGTACTTGCTGGGAACAGACGCGAGTGCTATTTGCACTGTGTATGGCAATGGGAGCACAATAGTGACTCGCCTTACCAGAAAACAACTCTTGCACGTAGGACAAAAAACTGCATGTGACTCAACTCCATTTAGGACTGGGAAACAAACTCTAGCTCGCCTTACAAGAAAGACACTCTGCTTTTGAGAAAAGTGCATTCTTCTACTCTACTGTGTTTCCCATAGGGCCAGAATGGTGAACTTGCTCAGAACAAAAGAACTGTGCTTCCTACACACACCGGGCATATCTAGTTCAACTCTGCTTAGGAAACTGAAAGACCAGTAGGTCCTCTTCAGTGCGATACACTGTACTTGCTGGGATCAGACGGGAGTGCTATTTGCACTGTGTATGGCAATGGGAGCGCAATAGTGACTTTCCTTAACAGAAAACAACTCTTGCTCGTAGGACCAGAAACTGCATGTGATTCAAATCCATTTAGGACTGGGAAAAAAAACGCTAGCTTGCCTTACAAGAAACACGCCCTGCTTTTGAGAAAAGAGCACTCTTCTACTCTACTGTGTTTCCTATAGGGCCAGAACAGTGATCTTGCTCAGAACACAATAACTGTGCTTCCTACACACACGGGCCATATCTAGTTCAACTCTGCTTAGGAACCTGACAAGAACAGTAGATACCCTTTAGTCCAATACACTGTACTTGCTGGGAACAGACGCAAGTGCTATTTGTCCTGTGTATGGCAATTGCAGCGCAATAGTGACTATTCTTACCATAAAACAACTCTTGCTCGTAGGACCAGAAACTGCATGTGTTTCCACTCCATTTTGGACTGGGAAACAAATGCTAGCGCGCCTTACCAGAAACACACTCTGCTTTAGAGAAAAGAGCACTCTTCTACTCTACTGTGTTTCCTATAGGGCAAGAACAGTGAGCTTGCTCAGAACAAAAGAACTGTGCTTCCTTCACACGGGCCATATCTAGTTCAACTCTGCTTAGGAAACTGGCAAGAACAGTAGCTCCTTTTCATTCCGATACACTGTATTTGCTGGGAACATACGCCAGTGCTATTTGCACTGTATATGGCAATGGGAGTGCAATAGGGACTTTCCTTACCAGAAAACAACTCTTGCTCGTAGGACCAGAAAGTGCATGTGATTCAACTCCATTTAGGACTGGCAAACAAATGCTAGCTCGCCTTACATGAAACACACCCTGCTTTTGAGAAAAGAGTACTCTTCTACTCTACTGTGTTTCCTATGGGGTCCAAACAGTGAGCTTGCTCAGAACAAAAGAACTGTGCTTCCTACACACATGGGCCATATCTAGGTCAACTCTGCTTAGGAAACTGAAAAGAACAGTAGATCCTCTTCAGTCCAATACACTGTACTTGCTGGGAACAGACGCGAGTGCTATTTGCACTGTGTATGGCAATGGGAGCACAATAGTGACTCGTCTTACCAGAAAACAACTCTTGCTCGTAGTTCCAGAAACTGCATGTGATTCAACTCCATTTAGGACTGGGAAAAAAACGCTAGCTTGCCTTACAAGAAACACGCCCTGCTTTTGAGAAAAGAGCACCTTCTACTCTACTGTGTTTCCTATAGGGCCAGAACAGTGAGCTTGCTCAGAACATAAGAACTGAGCTTCCTACGCACACGGGCCATATCTAGTTCAACTCTGCTTAGGAAACTGACAAGAACAGTAGCTCCTCTTCAGTCCCATACACTGTACTTGCTGGGAACAGACGCCAGGGCTATTTGCACTGTGTATGGCAATGGGAGCACAATAGTGACTAGCCTTACCAGAAAACAACTCTTGCTCGTAGGACAAAAAACTGCATGTGACTCAACTCCATTGAGGACTGGGAAACAAACTCTAGCTCGCCTTACAAGAAACACACTCTGCTTTTGAGAAAAGAGCACTCTTCTACTCTACTGTGTTTCCCATAGGGCCAGAACGGTGAACTTGCTCAGAACAAAAGAACTGTGCTTCCTACACACACGGGGCATATCTAGTTCAACTCTGCTTAGGAAACTGAAAGAACAGTAGCTCCTCTTCAGTCCGATACACTGTACTTGCTGGAATCAGACGCGAGTGCTCTTTGTACTGTGTATGGCAATGGGAGCGCAATAGTGACTTTCCTTAACAGAAAACAACTCTTGCTCGTAGGACCAGAAACTGCATGTGATTCAACTCCATTTAGAACTGGGAAACAAACGCTAGCTCGCCTTACAAGAAACACACTCTGCTTTTGAGAAAAGAGCACTCTTCTACTCTACAGTGTCTCCTATGGGGTCCAAACAGTGAGCTTGCTCAGAACAAAAAAAAATTGTGCTTCCTACACACAGGGCCATATCTAGTTCAAGTCTGCTTAGGAACCTGACAAGAACAGTAGCTCCTCTTCAGTCCAATACACTGTACTTGCTGGCAACAGATGCCAGTGCAATTTGTCCTGTGTATGGCAATGGCAGCGCAATAGTGACTTTCCTTACCAGAAACCAACTCTTGCTCATAGTACCAGAAACTGCATGTGTTTCAACTCCATTTAGGACTGGGAAACAAACGCTAGTTCGCCTTACAAGAAACACACTCTGCTTTAGAAGAAAGAGCACTTTTCTACAATACTGTTTTTCCTATGGGGTCCAAACAGTGAGCTTGCTCAGAACAAAAGAACTGTGCTTCCTACACACACGGGCCATATCTAGTTCAACTCTGCTGAGGAACCTGACTAGAACAGTAGATACCCTTTAGTCCAATATACTGTACTTGCTGGGAACAGACGCGAGTGCTATTTGCACTGTGTATGGCAATGGGAGCGCAATAGTGACTTTCCTTACCAGAAAACAACTCTTGCTCGTAAGACCAGAAACTGCATGAGATTCAACTCCATTTAGGACTGGGAAACAAATGCTAGCTCGCCTTACATGAAACACACTCTGCTTTTGAGAAAAGAGCACTCTTCTACTCTACTGTGTTTCCTATCTGGTCCGAACAGTGAACTTGCTCAGAACAAAAGAACTGTGCTTCCTACACACACGGCCATATCTAGTTCAACTGTGCTTAGGATACTGACAAGAACAGTAGCTTCTCTTCAGTCCAGTACACTGTACTTGCGGGGAACAGACGCGAGTGCTATTTGCACTGTGTATGGCAATTGGAGCACAATAGTGACTTGTCTTACCAGAAAACAACTTTTTCTCATAGTACAAAAAACTGCATGTGACTCAACTCCATTTAGGACTGGGAAACAAACGCTAGCTCGCCTTAAAAGAAACACACTCTGCTTTTGAGAAAAGAGCACTCTTCTACTCTACTGTGTTTCATATGTGTTCCAAACAGTGAGCTTGCTCAGAACAAAAAAACTGTGCTTCCTAAACACATGGCCATATCTAGTTCAACTCTGCTTAGGAAACTGACAAGAACACTAGATCCTCTTCAGTCCAATACACTGTACTTGCTGGGAACAGACGCCAGTGCTATTTGTCCTGTGTATGGCAATGGCAGTGCAATAGTGACTCTTTTTACCAGAAAACAACTCTTGCTCGTAGGACCAGAAACTGCATGTGATTACACTCCATTTAGGACTGGGAAACAAACGCTAGCTCGCCTTACAAAAAACACAATTTGCTTTTGAGAAAAGAGCACTCTTCTACTCTACTGTGTTTCCTATGGAGTCCGAACAGTGAGCTTGCTCAGAACAAAAGAACTGTGCTTCCTACACACACGGGCCATATCTAGTTCAACTCTGCTTAGGAAACTGACAAGAACAGTAGCTCCTCTTCCGTCCAATACACTGTACTTGCGGGGAACAGACGCGAGTGCTATTTGCTCTGTGTATGGCAATTGGAGCACAATAGTGACTCGTCTTACCAGAAAACAACTCTTGCAGGTAGGACAAAAAACTGCATGTGACTCAACTCCATTTAGGACTGGGAAACAAACGCTAGCTCGCCTTACAAGAAACACACTCTGCTTTTGAGTAAAGAGCTCTCTTCTACTCTACTGTGTTTCCTATTGGGCCAGAACAGTGAGCTTGCTCAGAACAAAGAACTGTGCTTCCTACACATGGCCATATCTAGTTCAATTCTGTTTAGGAACCTGACAAGGACAGTAGATCCTCTTCAGTCCAGTACACTGTAATTGCTGGGAACAGACACCAGTGCTGTTTGTCCTGTGTATGGCAATGGCAGCGGAATAGTGACTCTTCATACCAGAAAACAACTCTTGCTCGTAGGATCAGAAACTGCATGTGATTCAACACCATTTAGGACTGGGAAACAAAAGCTAGCTCACCTTGCAAGAAACACACTCTGCTTTAGAGAAAAGAGCACTCTTCTACTCTACTGTTTTTCCTATAGGGCCAGAACAGTGAGCTTGCTCAGAACAAAAGAACTGTGCTTCCTACACACGGGCCATATCTCGTTCAACTCTGCTTAGGAAACTGATAAGAACAGTAGCTCCTATTCAGTCTGATACACTGTACTTGCTGGGAACAGACGCGAGTGCTATTTGCACTGTGTATGGCAATGGGAGCGCAATAGTCACTTTCCATACCAGAAAACAACTCTTGCTCGTAAGACCAGAAACTGCATGTGATTCAACTCCATTTAGGACTGGGAAACAAATGCTAGCTCGCCTTACATGAAACACACTCTGCTTTTGAGAAAAGAGCACTCTTCTACTCTACTCTGTTTCCTATGGGTTCCAAACAGTGAGCCTGCTCAGAACAAAAGAACTGTGCTTCCTACACTCAAGGGCCATATCTAATTCAACTCTCCTTAGGAAACTGACAAGAACAGTAGCTCCTCTTCAGTCCAATACACTGTACTTGCGGGGAACAGACGCGAGTGCTATTTGCAATGTGTATGGCAATTGGAGCACAATAGTGACTTGTCTTACCAGAAAACAACTCTTGCTCGTAGGACAAAACACTGCATGTGACTCAACTCCATTTAGGACTGGGAAAGAAACACTAGCTCGACTTCCAAGAAACACACTCTGCTTTTGAGAAAAGAGCACTCTTCTACTCTACTGTGTTTCCTATGGGGTCCAAACAGTGAGCTTGCTCAGAGAAAAAAAATTGTGCTTCCTACACGCACGGACCATATCTAGTTCAACTCTGCTTAGTAAACTGACAAGAACAGTAGCTCCTATTCAGTCCAATACACTGTACTTGCTGGGAAAAGACGCGAGTGCTATTTGCCTTGTGAAGGGCAATGGGAGCGCAATAGTGACTTTCCTTACCAGAAAACAACTCTTGTTCATAGGACCAGAAACTGCATGTGATTCAACTCCATTTAGGACTAGGAAACAAACGCTAGCTCGCCTTACAAAAACACACTCTGCTTTTGAGAAAAGAGCACTCTTCTACTCTACTGTGTTTCCTATGTGTTCCGAAAAGTGAGCTTGCTCAGAACAAAAAAACTGTGCTTCCTACACACGGGCCATATCTAGTTCAACTCTGCTTTTGAAACTGACAAGAACAGTAGCTCCTCTTCAGTCCAATACACTGTACTTGCTGGGAACAGACGCGAGTGCTATTTGCACTGTGTATGGCAATGGGAGCGCAATAGTGACTTTCCTTACCAGAAAACAACTCTTGCTCGTAAGACCAGAAACTGCATGAGATTCAACTCCATTTAGGACTGGGAAACAAATGCTAGCTCGCCTTACATGAAACACACTCTGCTTTTGAGAAAAGAGCACTCTTCTACTCTACTCTGTTTCCTATGGGGTCCGAACAGTGAGCTTGCTCAGAACAAAAGAACTGTGCTTCCTACACACACGGCCATATCTAGTTCAACTGTGCTTAGGATACTGACAAGAACAGTAGCTTCTCTTCCGTCCAGTACACTGTACTTGCGGGGAACAGACGCGAGTGCTATTTGTACTGTGTATGGCAATTGGAGCACAATAGTGACTTGTCTTACCAGAAAACAACTTTTTCTCATAGTACAAAAAACTGCATGTGACTCAACTCCATTTAGGACTGGGAAACAAACGCTAGCTCGCCTTAAAAGAAACACACTCTGCTTTTGAGAAAAGAGCACTCTTCTACTCTACTGTGTTTCCTATGTGTTCCAAACAGTGAGCTTGCTCAGAACAAAAAAACTGTGCTTCCTAAACACATGGCCATATCTAGTTCAACTCTGCTTAGGAAACTGACAAGAACACTAGATCCTCTTCAGTCCAATACACTGTACTTGCTGGGAACAGACGCCAGTGCTATTTGTCCTGTGTATGGCAATGGCAGTGCAATAGTGACTCTTTTTACCAGAAAACAACTCTTGCTCGTAGGACCAGAAACTGCATGTGATTACACTCCATTTAGGACTGGGAAACAAACGCTAGCTCGCCTTACAAAAAACACAATTTGCTTTTGAGAAAAGAGCACTCTTCTACTCTACTGTGTTTCCTATGGAGTCCGAACAGTGAGCTTGCTCAGAACAAAAGAACTGTGCTTCCTAAACACATGGCCATATCTAGTTCAACTCTGCTTAGGAAACTGACAAGAACACTAGATCCTCTTCAGTCCAATACACTGTACTTGCGGGGAACAGACGCGAGTGCTATTTGCTCTGTGTATGGCAATTGGAGCACAATAGTGACTCGTCTTACCAGAAAACAACTCTTGCAGGTAGGACAAAAAACTGCATGTGACTCAACTCCATTTAGGACTGGGAAACAAACGCTAGCTCGCCTTACAAGAAACACACTCTGCTTTTGAGTAAAGAGCTCTCTTCTACTCTACTGTGTTTCCTATAGGGCCAGAACAGTGAGCTTGCTCAGAACAAAGAACTGTGCTTCCTACACATGGCCATATCTAGTTCAATTCTGTTTAGGAACCTGACAAGGACAGTAGATCCTCTTCAGTCCAGTACACTGTAATTGCTGGGAACAGACACCAGTGCTGTTTGTCCTGTGTATGGCAATGGCAGCGGAATAGTGACTCTTCATACCAGAAAACAACTCTTGCTCGTAGGATCAGAAACTGCATGTGATTCAACACCATTTAGGACTGGGAAACAAAAGCTAGCTCACCTTGCAAGAAACACACTCTGCTTTAGAGAAAAGAGCACTCTTCTACTCTACTGTTTTTCCTATAGGGCCAGAACAGTGAGCTTGCTCAGAACAAAAGAACTGTGCTTCCTACACACGGGCCATATCTCGTTCAACTCTGCTTAGGAAACTGATAAGAACAGTAGCTCCTATTCAGTCTGATACACTGTACTTGCTGGGAACAGACGCGAGTGCTATTTGCACTGTGTATGGCAATGGGAGCGCAATAGTCACTTTCCATACCAGAAAACAACTCTTGCTCGTAAGACCAGAAACTGCATGTGATTCAACTCCATTTAGGACTGGGAAACAAATGCTAGCTCGCCTTACATGAAACACACTCTGCTTTTGAGAAAAGAGCACTCTTCTACTCTACTCTGTTTCCTATGGGTTCCAAACAGTGAGCCTGCTCAGAACAAAAGAACTGTGCTTCCTACACACAAGGGCCATATCTAATTCAACTCTCCTTAGGAAACTGACAAGAACAGTAGCTCCTCTTCAGTCCAATACACTGTACTTGCGGGGAACAGACGCGAGTGCTATTTGCACTGTGTATGGCAATTGGAGCACAATAGTGACTTGTCTTACCAGAAAACAACTCTTGCTCGTAGGACAAAACACTGCATGTGACTCAACTCCATTTAGGACTGGGAAAGAAACACTAGCTCGACTTCCAAGAAACACACTCTGCTTTTGAGAAAAGAGCACTCTTCTACTCTACTGTGTTTCCTATGGGGTCCAAACAGTGAGCTTGCTCAGAGAAAAAAAATTGTGCTTCCTACACGCACGGACCATATCTAGTTCAACTCTGCTTAGTAAACTGACAAGAACAGTAGCTCCTATTCAGTCCAATACACTGTACTTGCTGGGAAAAGACGCGAGTGCTATTTGCCTTGTGAAGGGCAATGGGAGCGCAATAGTGACTTTCCTTACCAGAAAACAACTCTTGTTCATAGGACCAGAAACTGCATGTGATTCAACTCCATTTAGGACTAGGAAACAAACGCTAGCTCGCCTTACAAAAACACACTCTGCTTTTGAGAAAAGAGCACTCTTCTACTCTACTGTGTTTCCTATGTGTTCCGAAAAGTGAGCTTGCTCAGAACAAAAAAACTGTGCTTCCTACACACGGGCCATATCTAGTTCAACTCTGCTTTTGAAACTGACAAGAACAGTAGCTCCTCTTCAGTCCAATACACTGTACTTGCTGGGAACAGACGCGAGTGCTATTTGCACTGTGTATGGCAATGGGAGCGCAATAGTGACTTTCCTTACCAGAAAACAACTCTTGCTCGTAAGACCAGAAACTGCATGAGATTCAACTCCATTTAGGACTGGGAAACAAATGCTAGCTCGCCTTACATGAAACACACTCTGCTTTTGAGAAAAGAGCACTCTTCTACTCTACTCTGTTTCCTATGGGGTCCGAACAGTGAGCTTGCTCAGAACAAAAGAACTGTGCTTCCTACACACACGGCCATATCTAGTTCAACTGTGCTTAGGATACTGACAAGAACAGTAGCTTCTCTTCCGTCCAGTACACTGTACTTGCGGGGAACAGACGCGAGTGCTATTTGCACTGTGTATGGCAATTGGAGCACAATAGTGACTTGTCTTACCAGAAAACAACTTTTTCTCATAGTACAAAAAACTGCATGTGACTCAACTCCATTTAGGACTGGGAAACAAACGCTAGCTCGCCTTAAAAGAAACACACTCTGCTTTTGAGAAAAGAGCACTCTTCTACTCTACTGTGTTTCCTATGTGTTCCAAACAGTGAGCTTGCTCAGAACAAAAAAACTGTGCTTCCTAAACACATGGCCATATCTAGTTCAACTCTGCTTAGGAAACTGACAAGAACACTAGATCCTCTTCAGTCCAATACACTGTACTTGCTGGGAACAGACGCCAGTGCTATTTGTCCTGTGTATGGCAATGGCAGTGCAATAGTGACTCTTTTTACCAGAAAACAACTCTTGCTCGTAGGACCAGAAACTGCATGTGATTACACTCCATTTAGGACTGGGAAACAAACGCTAGCTCGCCTTACAAAAAACACAATTTGCTTTTGAGAAAAGAGCACTCTTCTACTCTACTGTGTTTCCTATGGAGTCCGAACAGTGAGCTTGCTCAGAACAAAAGAACTGTGCTTCCTACACACACGGGCCATATCTAGTTCAACTCTGCTTAGGAAACTGACAAGAACAGTAGCTCCTCTTCCGTCCAATACACTGTACTTGCGGGGAACAGACGCGAGTGCTATTTGCTCTGTGTATGGCAATTGGAGCACAATAGTGACTCGTCTTACCAGAAAACAACTCTTGCAGGTAGGACAAAAAACTGCATGTGACTCAACTCCATTTAGGACTGGGAAACAAACGCTAGCTCGCCTTACAAGAAACACACTCTGCTTTTGAGTAAAGAGCTCTCTTCTACTCTACTGTGTTTCCTATAGGGCCAGAACAGTGAGCTTGCTCAGAACAAAGAACTGTGCTTCCTACACATGGCCATATCTAGTTCAATTCTGTTTAGGAACCTGACAAGGACAGTAGATCCTCTTCAGTCCAGTACACTGTAATTGCTGGGAACAGACACCAGTGCTGTTTGTCCTGTGTATGGCAATGGCAGCGGAATAGTGACTCTTCATACCAGAAAACAACTCTTGCTCGTAGGATCAGAAACTGCATGTGATTCAACACCATTTAGGACTGGGAAACAAAAGCTAGCTCACCTTGCAAGAAACACACTCTGCTTTAGAGAAAAGAGCACTCTTCTACTCTACTGTTTTTCCTATAGGGCCAGAACAGTGAGCTTGCTCAGAACAAAAGAACTGTGCTTCCTACACACGGGCCATATCTCGTTCAACTCTGCTTAGGAAACTGATAAGAACAGTAGCTCCTATTCAGTCTGATACACTGTACTTGCTGGGAACAGACGCGAGTGCTATTTGCACTGTGTATGGCAATGGGAGCGCAATAGTCACTTTCCATACCAGAAAACAACTCTTGCTCGTAAGACCAGAAACTGCATGTGATTCAACTCCATTTAGGACTGGGAAACAAATGCTAGCTCGCCTTACATGAAACACACTCTGCTTTTGAGAAAAGAGCACTCTTCTACTCTACTCTGTTTCCTATGGGTTCCAAACAGTGAGCCTGCTCAGAACAAAAGAACTGTGCTTCCTACACACAAGGGCCATATCTAGTTCAACTCTCCTTAGGAAACTGACAAGAACAGTAGCTCCTCTTCAGTCCAATACACTGTACTTGCGGGGAACAGACGCGAGTGCTATTTGCACTGTGTATGGCAATTGGAGCACAATAGTGACTTGTCTTACCAGAAAACAACTCTTGCTCGTAGGACAAAACACTGCATGTGACTCAACTCCATTTAGGACTGGGAAAGAAACACTAGCTCGACTTCCAAGAAACACACTCTGCTTTTGAGAAAAGAGCACTCTTCTACTCTACTGTGTTTCCTATGGGGTCCAAACAGTGAGCTTGCTCAGAACAAAAGAACTGTGCTTCCTACACGCACGGACCATATCTAGTTCAACTCTGCTTAGTAAACTGACAAGAACAGTAGCTCCTATTCAGTCCAATACACTGTACTTGCTGGGAAAAGACGCGAGTGCTATATGCCTTGGGAAGGGCAATGGGAGCACAATAGTGACTTTCCTTACCAGAAAACAACTCTTGTTCATAGGACCAGAAACTGCATGTGATTCAACTCCATTTAGGACTCGGAAACAAACGCTAGCTCACCTTACAAAAACACACTCTGCTTTTGAGAAAAGAGCACTCTTCTACTCTACTGTGTTTCCTATGTGTTCCGAAAAGTGAGCTTGCTCAGAAGAAAAAAACTGTGCTTCCTACACACGGGCCATATCTAGTTCAACTCTGCTTTGGAAACTGACAAGAACAGTAGCTCCTTTTCAGTCCAATACACTGTACTTGCTGGGCACAGACGCGAGTGCTATTTGCACTGTGTATGGCAATGGGAGCGCAATAGTGACTTTCCTTACCAGAAAACAACTCTTTCTTGTAAGACAAGAAACTGCATGTGATTCAACTCCATTTAGGACTGGGAAACAAACTCTAGCTCGCCTTACATGAAACACACTCTGCTTTTGAGAAAAGAGCACTCTTCTACTCTACTGTGTTACCTATGGGGTCCGAACAGTGAGCTTGCTCAGAACAAAAGAACTGTGCTTCCTACACACACGGGCCAAATCTAGTTCAACTGTGCTTAGGAAACTGACAAGAACAGTAGCTCCTTATCTGTCCAATACACTGTACTTGCGGGGAACAGACGCGAGTGCTATTTGCATTGTGTATGGCAATTGGCGAACAATAGTGACTTGTCTTACCAGAAAACAACTTTTGCTCATAGGACAAAAAACTGCATGTGACTCAACTCCATTTAGGACTGGGAAACAAACGCTAGCTCCCCTTACAAGAAACAAACTCTGCTTTTTAGAAAAGAGCACTCTTCTACTCTTGTGTTTCCTATGTGTTCCGAACAGTGAGCTTGCTCAGAACAAAAAAACTGTGCTTCCTACACACACGGCCATATCTAGTTCAAGTCTGCTTAGGAACCTGACAAGAACAGTAGATCCTCTTCAGTCCAATACACTGTACTTGCTGGGAACAGACGCCAGTGCTATTTGTCCTGTGTAAGGCAATTGGAGCACAATAGTGACTTGTCTTACCAGAAAACATCTCTTGCTCGTAGGACAAAAAACTGCATGTGACTCAACTCCATTTAGGACTGGGAAAGAAACGCTAGCTCGACTTCCAAGAAACACACTCTGCTTTTGATAAAAGAGCACTCGTCTACTCTACTTTGTTTCCTATAGGGCCAGAACAGTGAGGTTGCTCAGAACAAAAAAACTGTGCTTCCTACTCACACGGCCATATCTAGTTCAAGTCTGCTTAGGAACCTGACAAGCACAGTAGATCCTTTTCAGTTCGATAGACAGTACTTGCTGGGAACAGACCCAGTGCTATTTGTCCTGTGTATGGCAATGGCAGCCCAATAGTTACTCTTCTTAACAGAAAACAACTCTTGCTCTTAGGACCAGAAACTTCATGTGATTCAACTCCATTTAGGACTGGGAAACAAACTCTAGCTCGATTTACAAGAAACACACTCTGCTTTTGAGAAAAGAGCACTCTTCTAATCTACTGTGCTTCCTATGGGGTCCGAACAGTGAGCTTACTCAGAACAAAAGAACTGTGCTTCCTACACACACGGGCCATATCTAGTTCAACTCTGCTTAGGAAACTGACAAGAACAGTAGATCTTCTTCAGTCCAATACACTGTACTTGCGGGGAACAGACGTGAGTGCTATTTGCACTGTGTATGGCAATTGGAGCACAATAGTGACTCGTCTTACCAGAAAACAATTCTTGCTCGTAGGACAAAAAACTGCATGTGACTCAACTCCATTTAGGACTGGGAAACAAACGCTAGCTCGCCTTACAAGAAACACACTCTGCTTTTGCGAAAAGAGCACTCTTCTACTCTACTGTGTTTCCTATAGGGCCAGAACAGTGAGGTTGCTCAGAACAAAAGTACTGTGCTTCCTACACATGGGCCATATCTAGTTCAACTCTGCTTAGGAAACTGACAAGAACAGTAGCTCCTATTCAGTCCAATACACTGTACTTGCTGGGAAAAGGCGCGAGTGCTATTTGCCTTGTGAAGGGCAATGGGAGCACAATAGTGACTTTCCTTACCAGAAAACAACTCTTGTTCCTAGGACCAGAAACTGCATGTGATTCAACTCCATTTAAAACTAGGAAACAAATGCTAGCTTGCCTTACAAAAACACACTCTGCTTTTGAGAAAAGAGCACTCTTCTACTCTACTGTGTTTCCTATAGGGCCAGAAGAGTGAACTTGCTCAGAACATAAGAACTGTGCTTCCTACACACACGGGCCATATCTAGTTCAACTCTGCTTAGGAAACTGACAAGAACAGTAGCTCCTCTTCAGTCTGATACACTGTACTTGCTGGGAACAGACGCGAGAGCTATTTGCACTGTGTATGGCAAGGGGAGCTCAATAGTGACTTTCCTTACCAGTAAACAACTCTTGCTCATAGGACCAGAAACTGCATGTGATTCAACTCCATGAAACACACTCTGCTTTTGAGAAAAGAGCACTCTTCTACTCTACTGTGTTTCCTATAGGGCCAGAACAGTGAGCTTGCTCAGAAAAAAAGAACTGTACTTCCTACACACACGGCCCATATCTAGTTCAACTCTGCTTAGGAACCTGAGAAGAACAGTAGCTCCTTTGCAGTCCAATACACTGTCCTTATGGGAACAGAGGGGAAGGCTATTTGCACTGTGTATGGCAATGGGAGCGCAATAGTTACTTTCCTTACCAGAAAACAACTCTTGCTCGTAGGACCAGAAACTGCATGTGATTCAACTCCATTTAGGACTGGGAAACAAATGCTAGCTCGCATACATGAAACACAATCTGCTTTTGAGAAAAGAGTATTCTTCTACTCTTCTGTGTTTCCTAAGGGGTCCGAACAGTGAGTTTGCACAGAACAAAATAACTGTGCTTCCTACACACACGGGCCATAGCTAATTCAACTCTGTACCAGAAACTGCATGTGATTCAACTCCACTTAGGAGTGGGAAACAAATGCTAGGTCGCCTTACATGAAACACACTCTGCTTTTGAGAAAAGAGCACTCTTCTACTCTACTGTGTTTCCTATGTGTTCCGAACAGTGAGCTTGCTCAGAACAAAAAAACTGTACTTCCTACTCACACGACCATATATATTTCAAGTCTGCTTAGGAACCTGACAAGAACAGTATATCCTCTTCAGTCCAATACACTGTACTTGCTGGGAACAGACGCCAGTGCTATTTGTCCTGTGTATGGCAATGGCAGCGCGATAGTGACTCTTCTTACCAGAAAACAACTCTTGCTCATAGGACCAGAAACTGCATGTGATTCAACTTCATTTAGGACTGGGAAACAAATGCTAGCTCGCCTTACATGAAACACAATCTGCTTTTGAGAAAAGAACACTCTTCTGCTCTACTGTGCTTCCTAGGGGGTCCGAACAGTGAGCTGCTCAGTTCAATTCTGCTTAGGAACCTGACAAGAACAGTAGATCCTCTTCAGTCCAATACACTGTACTTGCTGGGAACAGACGCCAGTGCTATTTGCACTGTGTATGGCAATTGGAGCATAATAGTGACTCGTCTTACCAGAAAACAACTCTTGCTCGTAGGACAAAACACTGCATGTGACTCAACTCCATTTAGGACTGGGAAACAAATGCAAGCTCGCCTTACAAGAAACACACTCTGCTTTTGAGAAAAGAGCACTCTTCTACTCTACTGTGTTTCCTTTGGGGTCCGAACAGTGAGCTGCTCAGAACGAAAGAACTGTGCTTCCTACACACACGGCCATATCTGCTTAGGAAACTGACAAAAGAGTAGCTCCTCTTCAGTCCAATACACTGTACTTGCAGGTCGCAGACGGGAGTCCTATTTGCACTGTGTATGGCAATGGGAGCGAAATAGTTACTCCTCTTACCAGAAAAAAACTCTTGCTCGTAGGACAAGAAACTCATGAGATTCAAATCTGTTTCTGACTGAAAAACAAACACTAGCTAGGCTTACAAGAAACACACTCTGCTTTAGAGAAAAGAGCACTCTTCTACTCTACTGTGTTTCCTATGGGGCCAGAACAGTGAGCTTGCTCAGAACAAAAGAACTGTGCTTCCTACACACGGGCCATATCTAGTTCAACTCTGCTTAGGAAACTGACAAGAACAGTAGCTCCTCTTCAGTCCGATACACTGTACTTGCTGGAAACGGATGCGAGTGCTATTTGCACTGTGTATGGCAATGGGAGTGCAATAGTGACTTTCCTTACCAGAAAACAACTCTTGCTCGTAGGACCAGAAACTGCATGTGATTCAACTCCATTTAGGACTGGGAAGCAAATGCTAGCTTGCCTTACAAGAAACACACTCTGCTTTAGAGAAAAGAGCACTCTTCTACTCTACTGTGTTTACTATGGGGTCCAAACAGTGAGCTTGCTCAGAACAAAAGAACTGTGCTTCCTACACACACGGACCATATCTAGTTCAACTCTGCTTAGGAAACTGACAAGAACAGTAGCTCCTCTTCAGTCCAATACACTGTACTTGCTGGGAACAGACGCATGTGCTATTTTCACTGTGTATGCCAATGGGAGCGCAATAGTGACTTTCCTTACCATAAAACAACTCTTGCTCGTAGGACTAGAAACTGCATGTGATTCCACTCCATTTACGACTGGGAAACAAATGCTAGCTCGCCTTACAAGAAACACACTCTGCTTTAGAGAAAATAGCACTCTTCTACTCTACTGTGTTTCCTATAGGGCCAGAACAGTGAGCTTGCTCAGAATAAAGAACTGTGCTTCCTACACACGGGCCATTTCTCGTTCAACTCTGCTTAGGAAACTGACAAGAACAGTAGCTCCTCTTCAGTCCGATACACTGTACTTGCAGGGAACAGACGCGAGTGCTATTTGCACTGTGTATGGCAATTGGAGCACAATAGTGACTCGCCCTACCAGAAAACAACTCTTGATCTTAGGACAAAAACCTGCATGGGATTCAACTCCATTTAGGACTGGGAAACAAACGCTAGCTCGCCTTACAAGAAACACACTCTGCTTTTGAGAAAAGAGCACTCTTCTACTCTGCTGTGTTTCCTATAGGGCCAGAACAGTGAGCTTGCTCAGAACAAAAGAACTGTGCTTCCTACACACACGGGCCATATCTATTTCAACTCTACTTAGGAAACTGACAAGAACAGTAACTCCTATTCAGTCCAATACACTGTACTTGCTGGGAAAAGACGCAAGTGCTATTTGCCTTGTGTAAGGCAATGGGCGCGCAATAGTGACTTTCCTTTCCAGAAAACAACTCTTGTTCTTAGGACCAGAAACTGCATGTGACTCAAAGCCATTTAGGACTGGGAAACAAACGCTAGCTCCCCTTACAAGAAATACACTCTGTTTTTGAGTAAAGAGCACTCTTCTCCTCTACTGTGTTTCCTATAGGGTCTGAACAGTGAGCTTGCTCAGAACAAAAGAACTGTGCTTCCTACACACGGGCCATATCTAGTTCAACTCTGCTTAGGAAACTGACAAGAACAATAGCTCCTCTTCAGTCTGATACACTGTACTTGCTGGGAACAGACGGGAGAGCTATTTGCACTATGTAAGGCAAGGGGAGCACAATAGTGACTTTCCTTACCAGAAAACAACTCTTGCTCGTAGGACTAGAAACTGCATGTGATTCCACTCCATTTAGGACTGGGAAACAAATGCTAGCTCGCTTTACAAAAACACACTCTGCTTTAGAGAAAAGAGCACTCTTCTACTCTACTGTGTTTCCTATAGTGCCAGAACAGTGAGCTTGCTCAGAACAAAAGAACTGTGCTTCCTACACACGGGCCATATCTAGTTCAACTCTGCTTAGGAAACTGACAAGAACAGTAGCTCCTCTTCAGTCCGATAGACTGTACTTGCTGGGAACAGACGCGAGTGCTATTTGCACTGTGTATGGCAATGGGAGCGCAATAGTGACTTTCCTTACCAGAAAACACCTCTTGCTCTTAGGAACACAAACTGCATGTGATTCAACTCCATTAGGACTGGGAAACAAATGCTAGCTCGCCTTACATGAAACACACTCTGCTTTTGAGAAAAGAGCACTCTTCTACTCTGCTGTGTTTCCTATGGGGTCCGAACAATGAGCTTGCTCAGAACAAAACAACTGTGCTTCCTACACACGGGCCATATCTAGTTCAACTCTGCTTAGGAAACTGACAAGAACACTAGCTCCTCTTCAGTCCAATACACTGTACTTGCGGGGAACAGACTTGAGTGCTATTTGCACTGTGTATGGCAATTGGAGCACAATAGTGACTTTTCTTACCAGAAAACAACTCTTGCTCGTAGGACAAAAAACTGCATGTGACTCAACTCCATTTAGGACTGGGAAACAAACGCTAGCTCGACTTCCAAAAAACACACTCTGCTTTTGAGAAAATAGCTCTCTTCTACTCTATTGTGTTTCCTATGTGTTCCCAACAGTGAGCTTGCTCAGAACAAAAAAACTGTGCTTCCTACACACACGGCCATATCTAGTTCAAGTCTGCTTAGGAACCTGAGAATAACAGTAGATCCTCTTCAGTCCATTACACTGTACTTGCTGGGAACAGACGCCAGTGCTATTTGTCCTGTGTATGGCAATGGCAGAGCAATAATGACTCTTCTTAACATAAAACAACTCTTGCTCATAGTACTAGAAACTGCATGTGATTCAACTCCATTTAGGATTGGGAAACAAATGCTAGCTCGCCTTACATGAAACACACTCTGCTTTTGAGAAAAGAGCACTCTTCTACTCTACTGTGCTTCTTATGGGGTCCGAACAGTGAGCTTGCTATGAACAAAAGAACTGTGCTTCCTACACACACGGGCCATATCTAGTTCAACTCTGCTTAGGAAACTGACAAGAACAGTAGCTCCTCTTCAGTCCAATACACCGTACTTGCGGGGAACATACGCGAGTGCTATTTGCACTGTGTATGGCAATTGGAGCCTTATAGTGACTTGTCTTACCAGAAAAAAACTCTTGCTCGTACGACAAAAAACTGCATGTGACTCAACTCCATTTAGGACTGGGAAACAAACGGTAGCTCGACTTCCAAGAAACACACTCTGCTTTTGTGAAAAGAGCACTCTTCTACTCTACTGTGTTTCCTAGGTGTTCCGAAAAGTGAGCTTGCTCAGAACAAAAAAACTGTGCTTCCTACACACACGGCCATATCTAGTTCAAGTCTGCTTAGGAACCTGACAAGAACAGTAGATCCTCTTCAGTCCAATACACTGTACTTGCTGGAAACAGACGCCAGTGCTATTTGTCCTGTGTATGGCATAGGCAGCGCAATAGTGACTCTTCTTACCAGAAAACAACTCTTGCTCGTAGGACCAGAGACTGCATGTGATTCAACTCCATTTAGGACTGGGAAACAAACTCTAGCTCGCTTTACAAGAAACACACTCTACTTTTGAGAAAAGAGCACTCTTCTACTCTACTGTGTTTCCTATAGGGCCAGAACAGTGAGCTTGCTCAGAACATAAGAACTGTGCTTCCTACACACACGAGCCATATCTAGTTCAACTCTGCTTAGGAACTGAGAAGAACAGTAGCTCCTCTTCAGTCCAATACACTGTACTTGCTGGGAACAGACGGGAGGGCTATTTGCACTGTGTATGGCAATGGGAGCGCAATAGTGACTTTCCTTACCAGAAAACAACTCTTGCTCATAGGACCAGAAACTGCATGTGATTCCACTCCATTTAGGACTGGGAAACAAACGCTAGCTCGCCTTACAAGAAACACACTCTGCTTTAGAGAAAAGAGCACCCTTCTACTCTACTGTGTTTCCTATGGGGTCCAAACCGTGAGCTTGCTCAGAACAAAAGAACTGTGCTTGCTACACACACGGACCATATCTAGTTCAACTCAGCTTAGGAAACTGACAAGAACAGTAGCTCCTATTCAGTCCAATACACTGTACTTGCTGGGAAAAGACGCGAGTGCTATTTGCCTTGTGTAGGGCAATGGGAGCGCAATAGTGACTTTCCTTACCAGAAAACAACTCTTTTTCGTAGGACCAGAAACTGCATGTGATTCAACTCCATTTAGGACTAGGAAACAAACGCTAGTTCGCCTTACAAAAACACACTCTGCTTTTGAGAAAAGAGCACTCTTCTACTCTACTGTGTTTCCTATGGTGTCCGAACAGTGAGCTTGCTCAGAACAAAAGAACTGTGCTTCCTACACACACGGCCATATCTAGTTCAATTCTGCTTAGGAACCTGACAAGAACAGTAGATCCTCTTCAATCCAATACACTGTACTTGCTGGGAACAGACGCCAGTGCTATTTGTCCTGTGTATGGCAATGGCAGCGCAATAGTGATTCTTCTTACCATAAAACAACTCTTGCTCGTAGGACCAGAAACTGCATGTGATTCAACTCCATTTAGGACTGGGAAAGAAACGCTAGCTCGCCTTACAAGAAACACACTCTGCTTTAGAGAAAAGAGCACTCTTTTACTCTACTGTGTTTCCTATGAGGTCCAAACAGTGAGCTTGCTCAGAACAAAAGAACTGTGCTTCCTACACACACGGGCCATATCTAGTTCAACTCTGCTTAGCAATCTGACAAGAACAGGAGCTCCTATTCAGTCCAATACTCTGTACATGCAGGGAACAGACGCCAGTGCTATTTGCACTGGGTATGGCAATGGGAGCGCAATAGTGACTCTTCTTACCAGAAAAAAACTCTTGCTAGTAGGACCAGAAACTGCACTGGATTCAATTCCATTTCTGACTGGGAAACAAACACTAGCTCGCCTTTCAAGAAACGCACTCTGCTTTTGAGAAAAGAGCACTCTTCTACTCTACAGTGCTTCCTATGGGGTCCGAACAGTGAGCTTGCTAAGAACAAATGAACTGTGCTTCCTACACACACGGGCCATATCTAGTTCAACTCTGCTTAGGAAACTGACAAGAACAGTAGCTGCTCTTCAGTCCAATGCACCGTACTTGCTGGGAACAGACGCCAGTGCTATTTGCACTGTGTATGACAATGGGAGCGCAATAATGACTCTTCTTACCAGAAAAAAACTCTTGCTCGTCGGACCAGAAACGGCATGGGATTCAACTCTATTTTTGACTGGGAAGCAAATACTAGCTCGCCTTTCAAGAAACACAATTTAATTTTGAGAAAAGAGCACTCATCTTCTCTACTGTGTTTCCTATGGTGTCCGCACAGTGTGCTTTCTCAGAACAAAAGAACTGTGCTTCCTACACACACGAGCCATATCTAGTTCAACTCCTTTTAGGAAAATGACAAGAAGAGTAGCTCCTCTTCAGTCCAATACACTGTACTTGCTGGGAACAGACGCGAGTGCTATTTGCACTATGTATGGCAATGGGAGCGCAATAGTGACTTTCCTTACCAGAAAACAACTCTTGCTCATAGGACCAGAAATTGGATGTGATTCAACTCCATTTAGGACTGGGAAACAAACGCTAGCTCACCTTACAAGAAACACACTCTACTTTTGAGAAAAGAGCACTCTTCTACTCTACTGTGTTTCCTATAGGGCCAGAACAGTGAGCTTGAACAGAACAAGAGAACTGTGCTTCCCACACACACGGCCATATCTAGTTCAATTTTGCTTAGAAAACTGAAAAGAACAGTAGATCCTCTTCAGTCCAATACACTGTACATGCTGGGAACAGATGCCAATGCTATTTGACATGTGTATGACAATGGGAGCGCAATAGTGACTCTTTTTACCAGAAAAAAACTCTTGCTCGTAGGACCACAAACTGCATGGGATTCAACTCCATTTATTACTGGGTAACAAACGCTATCTCGCCTTACAAGAAACACACTCTGCTTTTGAGAAAAGAGCACGCTTCTACTCTACTGTGTTTCCTATGGGGTCCAACAGTGTGCTTGCTCAGAACAAAAGAACTGTGCTTCCTACACACTCGGGCCATATCTAGTTCAACTCTGCTTAGGAAACTGACAAGAACAGTAGCTGCTCTTCAGTCCAATACACTGTACTTGCTGCTAACAGACGCGAGTGCTATTTGCACTGTGTATGGCAATGGGAGCACAATAGTGACTCTTCTTACAAGAAAACAACTCTTGCTCGTAGGACCACAAACTGCATGGGATTCAACTCCATTTCTGACTGGGAAACAAACACTAGCTCGCCTTTCCAGAAACACAATCAAATTTTGAGAAGAGAGCACTCATCTACTCTGCTGTGTTTCCTATGCTGTCCGCACAGTGAGCTTTCTAAGAACAAAAGAAGTGTGCTTCCTACACACATGGGCCATATCTGGTTCAACTCCTCTTAGGAAAATGACAAGAACAGTAGCTTCTCTTCAGTACAATACACTGTACTTGCTGGGAACAGACACGAGAGCTATTTGCACTATGTATGGCAATGGGAGTACAACAGTGACTTTCCTTACCAGAAAACAACTCTTGCTCATATGACCAGAAACTGCATGTGATTCAACTCCATTTAGGACTGGGAAACAAACGCTAGCTCACCTTACAAGAAACACATTCTGCTTTTGAGAAAAGAGCACTCTTCTACTCTTCTGTGTATCGTATCGGGCCAGAACAGTGAGCTTGATCAGAACAAGAGAACTGTGCTTCCTACACACACGGCCATATCTAGTTCAATTCTTCTTAGGAAACTGACAAGAACAGTAGATACTCTTCAGTCCAATACACTGTACATGCTGGGAACAGACGCCAGTGCTATTTGCCCTGTGTATGACAATGGGAGCACAATAGTGACTCTTCTTACCAGAAAACAACTCTTGCTCGTAGGACCAGAAACTGCATGGGATTCAACTCCATTTAGTACTGTGAAACAAACGCTATCTTGCCTTACAAGAAACACACTCTGCTTTTGAGAAAAGAGCACGCTTCTACTCTATTGTGTTTCCAATGGGGTCTGAACAGTGAGCTTGCTCAGAACAAAAGAACTGTGCTTCCTACACACACGGCCATAGCTAGTTCAACTGTGCTTAGGAAACTGACAAGAACAGTAGCTCCTCTTCAGTCCAATACACTGAACTTGCTGGAAACAGACGCGACTGCTATTTGCACTGTGTATGGCAAAGGGAGCGCAATAGTGACTTTCCTTAAGAGAAAACAACTCTTGCTGGTAGGACCAAAAACTGCATGAGATTCAACTCCATTTAGGACTGGAAACAAACGCTAGCTCGCCTTACAAGAAACACACTCTGCTTTTAGAAAGGAGCACTCTTCTACTCTACTGTGTTTCCTATAGGGCCAGAACAGAGAGCTTGCTCAGAACAAAAGAACTGTGCTTCCTACATACACGGCCATAACTAGTTCAATTCTGCTTAGGAACCTGACAAGAACAGTAGGTTCTCTTCAGGCCAATACACCGTACATGCTGGGAAACGACGCCAGTGCTATTTGCCCTGTGTAAGACAATGGGAGCTCAATATTGACTCTTCTTACCAGAAAACATCTCTTGCTCGTAGGACCAGAAACTGCATGTGATTCAACTCCATTTAGGACTGGGAAACAAACGCTAGCTCACCTTACAAGAAACACATTCTGCTTTTGAGAAAAGAGCACTCTTCTACTCTTCTGTGTATCGTATCGGGCCAGAACAGTGAGCTTGATCAGAACAAGAGAACTGTGCTTCCTACACACACGGCCATATCTAGTTCAATTCTTCTTAGGAAACTGACAAGAACAGTAGATACTCTTCAGTCCAATACACTGTACATGCTGGGAACAGACGCCAGTGCTATTTGCCCTGTGTATGACAATGGGAGCACAATAGTGACTCTTCTTACCAGAAAACAACTCTTGCTCGTAGGACCAGAAACTGCATGGGATTCAACTCCATTTAGTACTGTGAAACAAACGCTATCTTGCCTTACAAGAAACACACTCTGCTTTTGAGAAAAGAGCACGCTTCTACTCTATTGTGTTTCCAATGGGGTCTGAACAGTGAGCTTGCTCAGAACAAAAGAACTGTGCTTCCTACACACACGGCCATAGCTAGTTCAACTGTGCTTAGGAAACTGACAAGAACAGTAGCTCCTCTTCAGTCCAATACACTGAACTTGCTGGAAACAGACGCGACTGCTATTTGCACTGTGTATGGCAAAGGGAGCGCAATAGTGACTTTCCTTAAGAGAAAACAACTCTTGCTGGTAGGACCAAAAACTGCATGAGATTCAACTCCATTTAGGACTGGAAACAAACGCTAGCTCGCCTTACAAGAAACACACTCTGCTTTTAGAAAGGAGCACTCTTCTACTCTACTGTGTTTCCTATAGGGCCAGAACAGAGAGCTTGCTCAGAACAAAAGAACTGTGCTTCCTACATACACGGCCATAACTAGTTCAATTCTGCTTAGGAACCTGACAAGAACAGTAGGTTCTCTTCAGGCCAATACACCGTACATGCTGGGAAACGACGCCAGTGCTATTTGCCCTGTGTAAGACAATGGGAGCTCAATATTGACTCTTCTTACCAGAAAACATCTCTTGCTCGTAGGACCAGAAACTGCATGTGATTCAACTCCATTTAGGACTGGGAAAAAAACGCTAGCTCGCCTTACAAGAAACACACTCTGCTTTTGAGAAAAGAGCACTCTTCTACTCTACTGTGTTTCCTATGTGTTCCGCACAGTGAGCTTGCTCAGAACAAAAGAACTGTGCTTCCTACACACACGGGCTGTATCTAGTTCAACTCTGCTTAGAAAACTGACAAGAACAGTAGCTGCTCTTCATTCGAATACACTGTACTTGCTGGGAACAGACGCGAGTGCTATTTGCACTTGTATGGCAATGGGAGCACAATAGTGACTCTTCTTATAAGAAAACAACTCTTGCTCGTAGGACCACAAACTGCATGGGATTCAACTCCATTTCTGACTGGGAAACAAACACTAGCTCGCCTTTCCAGAAACACAATCAAATTTTGAGAAGAGAGCACTCATCTACTCTACTGTGTTTCCTATGATGTCCGCACAGTGAGCTTTCTAAGAACAAAAGAAGTGTGCTTCCTACACACATGGGCCATATCTGGTTCAACTCCTCTTAGGAAAATGACAAGAACAGTAGCTCCTCTTCAGTACAATACACTGTACTTGCTGGGAACAGACGCCAGTGCTATTTGCACTTGTATGGCAATGGGAGCCCAATAGTGACTCTTCTTACCAGAAAAAAACTCTTGCTCGTAGGACCAGAAACGGCATGGGATTCAACTCCATTTCTGACTGGCAAGCAAATACTAGCTCTCCTTTCAAGAAACACAATCTAATTTTGAGAAAAGAGCTCTCATCTACTCTACTGTGTTTCCGATGGTGTCCGCACAGTGTGCTTTCTCAGAACAAAAGAACTGTGCTTCCTACACATACGAGCCATATCTAGTTCAACTCTGCTTAGGAAACTGACAAGAACAGTAGCTCCTGTTCAGTCCAATACACTGTACTTGCTGGGAACAGACGCAAGTGCTATTTGCACTGTGTATGGCAATGGGAGCGCAATAGTGACTCTTCTTACCAGAAAACAACTCTTATTTGTAGGACCAGAAACTGCATGGGATTCAACTCCATTTCTGACTGGGAAGTATATACTAGCTCCCCTTTCAAGGAACTCTATCTAATTTTGAGAAAAGAGCACTCATCTACTCTACTGTGTTTCCTATGGTGTCCGCACAGTGTGCTTTCTCAGAAAAAAAGAACTGTGTTTCCTACACACACGGGCCATATCTAGTTCAACTCCTGTTAGGAAAATGACAAGAACAGTAGCGCCTCTTCGGTCCAATACACTGTACTTGCTGAGAAAAGACGCGAGTGCTATTTGCACTATGTATGGCAATGGGAGCGCAATAGTGACTTTCCTTACCAGAAAACAACTCTTGCTCATAGGACCAGAAACTGGAAGTGATTCAACTCCATTTAGGACTGGAAAACAAACGCTAGCTCGCCTTACAAAAAACACACTCTGCTTTTGAGAAAAGAGCACTCTTCTACTCTACTGTGTTTCCTATAGGGCCAGAACAGTGAGCTTGATCAGAACAAGAGAACTGTGCCTCCTACACACACGGCCATATCTAGTTCAATTCTGCTTAGGAAACTGACAAGAACAGTAGATCCTCTTCAGTCCAATACACTGTACATGCTGGGAACAGACGCCAGTGCTATTTGCCCTGTGTATGACAATGGGAGCACAACAGTGACTCTTCTTACCAGAAAACAACTCTTGCTCGTTGGACCAGAAACTGCATGGGATTCAACTCCATATAGGACTGGGAAAAAAACGCTAGCCCGCCTTACAAGAAACACACTCTGCTTTTGAGAAAAGAGCACTCCTCTACACTACTGTGTTTCCTATGGGGTCCGAACAGTGAGCTTGCTTAGAAAAAAATAACTGGGCTTCCTACACACACGGGCCATATCTAGTTCAACTCTGCTTAGGAAACTGACAAGAACAGTAGCTTCTCTTCAGTCCAATACAGTGTACTTGCTGGGAACCGAGGCCAAAGCTATTTGCACTGTGTATGACATTGTGAGCACAATAGTGATTCTTCTTACCTGAAAACAACTCTTGCTCGTAGGACCAGAAACTGCATGGGATTCAACTCCATTTAGGACTGGGAAACAAACGCTAGCTCGCCTACAAGAAACATACTCTGCTTTTGAGAAAAGAGCACTCATCTACTCTACTGGGTTTCCTATGGGGTCCGAACAGTGAGCTTGCTCAGAACAAAAGACCTGTGCTTCCTACACACACGGGCCATATCTAGTTCAACTCTGCTTAGGAAACTGACAAGAACAGTAGCTCCTCTTCAGTCCAATACACTGTACTTGCTGGGAACAGAAGCAAGTGCTATTTGAACTGTGTATGTCAATGAGATCGCAATAGTGACTTTCCCTACCAGAAAACAACTCTTGCTCGTGGGATCAGAAACTGCATGTGATTCAACTCCATTTAGGACTGGGAAAAAAAACGCTAGCTCTCCATGCAAGAAACACACTCTGCTTTTGAGAAAAGAGTACTCTTCTACTCTACTGTGTTTCCTATAGGGCCAGAACAGTGAGATTGCACAGAACAAAAGAAGTGTGCTTCCTACACACACGGCCATATCTAGTTCAATTCAGCCTAGGAAACTGACAAGAACAGTATACCCTCCAGTCAAATACACTGCACATGCTGCGAACAGGCACCAGTGCTATTTGCCCTGTGTATGACAATGGGAGCGCAATAGTGACTCTTCTTACCAGAAAACAACTCTTGCTCGTAGGACCAGAAACTGCAAGTGACTCAACTCCTTTTAGGACTGGGAAAGAAACGCTAGCTCGCCTTACAAGAAACACACTCTGCTTTTGTGAAAAGAGCACTCTTCTACTGTACTGTGTTTCCTATAGGGCCAGAACAGTGAACTTGCTCAGAAAAAAAGAACTGTGCTTCCTACACACACGAACATATCTAGTTCAATTCTGCTTAGGAACCTGACAAGAACAGTAGATTCTCTTCAGTCCAATACACTGTACATGCTGGGAACCGACGACAATGCTATTTGCACTGTGTATGACATTGAGAGCACAATAGTGATTCTTCTTACCAAAAAACAATTCTTGCTCGTAGGACCAGAAACTGCATGGGATTCAACTCCATTTAGGACTGGGAAACAAACGCTAGCTCGCCTACAAGAAACACACTCTGCTTTGGAGAAAAGAGCACTCATCTACTCTACTGGGTTTCCTATGGGGTCCAAAAAGTGAGCTTGCTCAGAACAAAAGAACTGTGCTTCCTACACACATGGGGCATATCTAATTCAACTTTGCTTAGGTCACTGACAAGAACAGTAGCTCCTCTTCAGTCCAATACTCTGTACATGCATGCAACAGATGCCAGTACTATTTGCACTGTTTCTGGCAATGGGAGCGCAATAGTGACTCTTCTTACCAGAAAAATCTCTTGCTCGTAGGAACAGAAACTGCACGGGATTCAATTCCATTTCTGACTGGAAAACAAACACTAGTTCGCCTTTCAATAAACACACTCTGCTTTTGAGAAAAGAGCACTCTTCTACTCTACTGTGTTTCCAATAAGGTCCAAACAATGAGCTTGCTCAGAACAAAAGAACTGTGCTTTGTACACACATGGCCATATCTAGTTCAATTCTGCGTAGGAACCTGACAAGAACAGTAGATCCTCTTCAGTCCAATACACTGTACTTCCTGGGATCAGATGCCAGTGCTATTTGCCCTGTGTATGACAATGGGAGCACAATAGTGACTCTTCATACCATAAAACAACTCTTGCTCGTAGGACCAGAAACTGCATGGGATTCAACTCCATTTAGGACAGGGAAACAAACGCTAACTCGCCTTACAAGAAACACACTCTGCTTTTGAGAAAAGAGCATCCTTCTACTCTACTGTGTTTCCTATAAGGCCAGAACAGTGAACTTGCTCAGAACAAAAGAACTGTGCTTCCTACACACGGGCCATAACTAGTTCAACTCTGCTTAGGAAACTGACAAGAACAGTAGCTCCTCTTCAGTCCAATACACTGTACTTGCTGGGAACAGACGCGAGTGCTATTTGCACTGTGTATGGCAATGAGAGCACAATAGTGACTTTCCTTAACAGAAAACAACTCTTGCTCCTAGGAACACAAACTGCATGTGATTCAACGCCATTTAGGACTGGGAAACAAACGCTAGCTCGCCTTACAAGAAACACTCTCTGCTTTTTAGAAAAGAGCACTCTTCTACTCTACTGTGTTTCCTATGGGGTCCGAACAGTGAGCTTGCTCAGAACAAAAGAACTGTGCTTCCTACACACACGGCCATATCTAGTTCAATTCTGCTTAGAAACCTGACAAGAACAGTCGATTCTCTTCAGTCCAATACACTGTACTTGCTGGGAACAGATGCCAGTGCTATTTGTCCTGTGTATGGCAATGGCAGCGCAATACTGACTATTCTTACCATAAAACAACTCTTGCTCATAGGACCAGAAACTGCATGTGATTCAACTCCATTTAGGACTGGGAAACAAACGCTAGCTCACCTTACAAGAAACACACTCTGCTTTAGAGAAAAGAGCACTCTTCTACTCTACTGTGTTTCCTATGTGGTCCAAAGAGTGAGATTGCTCAGCACAAAAGAACTGTGCTTCCTACACACAAGGACCATATGTAGTTCAACTCTGCTTAGGAAACTGACAAGAACAGTAGCTCCTATTCAGTCCAATACACTGTACTTGCTGGGAAAAGACGCGAGTGCTATTTGCCCTGCATATGGCAATGGGAGCACAATAGTGACTTTCCTTACCAGAAAACAACTCTTGTTCGTAAGGCCAGAAACTGCATGTGATTCAACTCCATTTAGGACTAGGAAACAAACGCTAGCTCGCCTTACAAGAAACACACTCTGCTTTTGAGAAAAGAGCACTTTTCTACTCTACTGTGTTTCCTATAGGGCCAGAACAGTGAGCTTGCTCAGAACATAATAACTGTGCTTACTCAACACACGGGCCATATCTAGTTCAACTCTGCTTAGGAAACTGACAAGAACAGCAGCTCCTCTTCAGTCCGATACACTGTACTTGCTGAGAACAGACGTGAGTGCTATTTGCACTGTGTATGGAAATTGGAGCACAATAGTGACTCATCTTACCAGAAAACAACTCTTGCTCGTACGACCAGAAACTGCATGTGACTCAACTCCATTTAGGACTGGGAAACTAACTCTAGCTCACCTTACAAGAAACACACTCTGATTTTGAGAAAAGAGCACTCTTCTACTCTACTGTGTTTCCTATAGGGCCAGAACAGTTAGCTTGCTCAGAACAAATAAACTGTGCTTCCTAGACACACGGGCCATATCTAGTTCAACTCTGCTTACGAAACTGAGAAGAACAGTAGCTCCTCTTCAGTCCAATACACTGTACTTGCTGGGAACAGACGCATGGGCTATTTGCACTGTGTATGGCAATGGGAGCCCAATAGTGACTTTCCTTACCAGAAAACAACTCTTGCTCTTAGGACCAGAAACTGCATGTGATTCAACTCCATTTAGGACTGGGAAACAAACGTTAGCTCGCCTTACAAGAAACACACTGCTTTAGAGAAAAGAGCACTCTTCTACTCTACTGTCTTTCCTATGGGGTCCAAACAGTGAGCTTGCTCAGAACAAAAGAACTGTGCTTCCTACACACACGGACCATATGTAGTACAACTCTGCTTAGGAAACTGACAAGAACAGTAGCTCCTCTTCAGTCTAATACACTGTACTTGCTGGTAACAGACGCCAGTGCTATTTACACTGTGTATGGCAATTGGAGCACAATAGTGACTCTTCTTACCAGAAAACAACTCTTGCTCATAGAACAAAAAATTGCACGTGAATCAACTCCATTTAGGACTGGGAAACAAACTCTAGCTCGCTTTAGAAGAAACACACTCTGCTTTTGAGAAAAGAGCACTCTTCTACTCTACTGTGTTTCCTATAGGGCCAGAACAGTGAGCTTGCTCAGAAAAAAAGAACTTGCTTCCTACACACAGGGGCCATATCTAGTTCAACTCTTCTTAGGAAACTGACAAGAACAGTAGCTCCTCTTCAGTCCAATACACTGTACTTGCTGGGAAGAGACGGGAGGGCTATTTGCACTGTGTATGGCAATGGGAGCACAATAGTGACTTTCCTTACCCGAAAACAACTCTTGCTCGTAGGACCAGAAACTGCATGTGATTCCACTCCATTTAGGAATGGGAAACAAACGGTAGCTCGCCTTAAAAGAAACACACTCTGCTTTTGAGAAAAAAGCACTCTTCTACTCTACTGTGTTTCCTATGGTGTCCGAACAGTGAGTTTGCTCAGAACAAAAAAAGTGTGCTTCCTACACACACGGCCATATCTAGTTCAAGTCTGCTTAGGAACCTGACAAGAACAGTAGATCCTCTTCAGTCCAATACACTGTACTTGCTGGGAACAGACGCGAGTGCTATTTGCACAGTGTATGGCAATGGGAGCACAATGTGACTTTCCTTACCAGAAAACAACTCTTGTTTGTAGGACCTGAAACTGCATGTTATTCAACTCCATTTAGGACTGGGAAAGAAACGCTAGCTCGCCTTACAAGAAACACACTCTGCTTTTGAGAAAAGAGCACTCTTCTACTCTACTGTGTTTCCTATAGGGCCAGTACAGTGTACTTGCTCAGAACAAAAGAACTGTGCTTCCTAAACACACGACCATATCTAGTTCAATTCTGCTTAGGAACCTGACAAGAACAATAGATTCTCTTCAGTCCAATACACTGTACATGTTTGGAACCGACGCCAGTGCTATTTGCACTGTGTATGACATTGAGAGCACAATAGTAATTCTTCTTACCAGAAAACAAGTCTTGCCCGTAGTACCAGAAACTGCATGGGATTCAACTCCATTTAGGACTGGGAAACAAATGCTAGCTCGCCTACAAGAAACACACTCTGCTTTTGAGAAAAGTGCACTCATCTACTCTACTGGGTTTCCTATGGGGTCCGAACAGTGAGCTTGCTCAGAACAAAAGAACTGTGCTTCCTACACACATGGGCCATATCTAATTCAACTTTGCTTAGGTTACTGACAAGAACAGTAGCTCCTCTTCAGTCTAATACACTGTACTTGCTGGGAACAGACGCGAGTGCTATTTGTACTCCGTTTGGCAATGGGAGCGCAATAGTGACTCTTCTTACCAGAAAACAACTCTTGCTCTTAGGACCACAAACTGCATGTGACTCAACTCCATTTAGGACTGGGAAACAAACGCTAGCTCTGATCACAAGAAAGACACTCTGCTTTTGAGAAAAGAGCACTCTTCTACTCTACTGTGTTTCCTATAGGGCCAGAACAGTGAGCTTGCTCAGAACATAATAACTGTGCTTCCTAAGCACACAGGCCATATCTAGTTCAACTCTGCTTAGGAAACTGACTAGAACAGCAGCTCCTCTTCAGTCCAATACACTGTACATGCACGGAACAGATGCCAGTGCTATTTGCACTGTTTATGGCAATGGGAGCGCAATAGTGACTCTTCTTACCAGAAAAATCTCTTGCTCATAAGACCAGAAACTGAACGGGATTCAATTCCATTTCTGACTGGGAAACAAACACTAGCTCGCCTTTCAATAAACACACTCTGCTTTTGAGAAAAGAGCACTCTTCTACTCTACTGTGTTTCCTATGGGGTCCAAACAGTGAGCTTGCTCAGAACAAAAGAACTGTGCTTTCTACTCACATGGCCATATCTAGTTCAATTCTGCGTAGGAACCTGACAAGAACAGTAGATCCTCTTCAGTCCAATACACTGTACTTCCTGGGATCAGATGCCAGTGCTATTTGCCCTGTGTATGACAATGGGAGCACAATAGTGACTCTTCTTACCAGAAAACAACTCTTGCTCGTAGGACCAGAAACTGCATGGGATTCAACTCCATTTAGGACTGGGAAACAAACGCTAGCTCGCCTTACAAAAAACACACTCTGCTTTTGAGAAAAGAGCACTCTTCTACTCTACTGTGTTTCCTATGGGGTCCAAACAGTGAGCTTGCTCAGAACAAAAGAACTGTGCTTCCTACACACACGGCCATATCTAGTTCAATTCTGCTTAGGAACCTGACAAGAACAGTAGATCCTCTTCAGTCCGATACACTGTACTTGCTGGGAAAAGACGCGAGTGCTATTTGCCCTGTGTATGGCAATGGGAGCGCAAAAGTGACTTTCCTTACCAGAAAAAAACTCTTGTTTGTAGGACAGGAAACTGCATGTGATTCAACTCCATTTAGGACTAGGGAACAAACGCTAGCTCGCCTTACAAGAAACACACTCTGCTTTTGAGAAAAGAGCACTTTTCTACTCTACTGTGTTTCCTATAGGGCCAGAACAATGAGCTTGCTAAGAACATAAGAACTGTGCTTCCTACACACACGGGCCTTATCTAGTTCAACTCTGCTTAGGAAACTGACAAGAACAGTAGGTCCTCTTCAGTCCGATACACTGTACTTGCTGGGAACAGACGCGAGTGCTATTTGCACTGTGTATGGCAATGTGAGCACAATAGTGACTTTCCTTACCAGAAAACAACTCTTGCTCGTAGGACCAGAAACTGCATGTGATTCAACTCCATTTAGGACTGGGAAACAAACGCTAGCTCGCCTTACAAGAAACACACTCTGCTTTTGGGAAAAGAGCACTCTTCTACTCTACTTTGTTTCCTATGGTGTCCGAAAGTGAGCTTGCTCAGAACAAAAGAACTGTGCTTCCTACACACATGGCCATATCTAGTTCAATTCTGCTTAGGAAACTGACAAGAACAGTAGCTCCTATTCAGTCCAATACACTGTAATTGCTGGGAACAGACACGAGTGCTATTTGCACTGTGTATGGCATTTGGAGCGCAATAGTGACTCTTCTTACCAGAAAACAACTCTTGCTCATAGGACCAAAAACTGTCTGAGATTCAACTCCATTTAGGACTGGGAAACAAACTCTAGCTCACCTTACAAGAAACATATTCTACTTTTGAGAAAAGAGCACTCTTCTACTCTACTGTGTTTCCTATAGGGCCAGAACAGTTAGCTTGCTCAGAACAAATGAACTGTGCTTCCTAGACACACGGGCCATATCTAGTTCAACTCTGCTTACGAAACTGAGAAGAACAGTAGCTCTTCTTCAGTCCAATACACTGTACTTGCTGGGAACAGACGCATGTGCTATTTGCACTGTGTATGGCAATGGGAGCCCAATAGTGACTTTCCTTACCAGAAAACAACTCTTGCTCGTAGGACCAGAAACTGCATGTGATTCAACTCCATTTAGGAATGGGAAACAAACGCTAGCTCGCCTTACAAGAAACACACTCTGCTTTTGAGAAAAGAGCACTCTTCTACTCTACTGTGTTTCCTATAGGGCCAGAACAGTGAGCTTGCTCAGAACAAACGAACTGTGCTTCCTACACACACGGCCATATCTAGTTCAAGTCTGCTTAGGAACCTGACAAGAACAGTAGATCCTCTTCAGTCCAGTACACTGTACTTGCTGGGAACAGACACGAGTGCTATTTGCACTGTTTATGGCAATGGGAGCGCAATAGTGACTTTCCTTACCAGAAAACAACTCTTGCTCGTAGTACGAGAAACTGCATGTGATTCAACTCCATTTAGGACTGGGAAACAAACGCTAGCTCGCCTTACAAGAAACACACTGCTTTAGAGAAAAGAGCACTCTTCTACTCTACTGTGTTTCCTATGGGGTCCGAACAGTGAGCTTGCTCAGAACAAAAGAACTGTGCTTCCGACACACACGGACCATATGTAGTTCAACTCTGCTTAGGAAACTGACAAGAACAGTAGCTCCTCTTCAGTCTAATACACTGTACTTGTTGGTAACAGACGCCAGTGCTATTTACACTGTGTATGGCAATTGGAGCACAATAGTGACTCTTCTTACCAGAAAACAACTCTTGCTCATAGAACAAAAAATTGCATGTGACTCAACTCCATTTAGGACTGGGAAACAAACTCTAGCTCGCTTTAGAAGAAACACACTCTGCTTTTGAGAAAAGAGCACTCTTCTACTCTACTGTGTTTCCTATAGGGCCAGAACAGTGAGCTTGCTCAGAAAAAAAGAACTTGCTTCCTACACACAGGGGCCATATCTAGTTCAACTCTTCTTAGGAAACTGACAAGAACAGTAGCTCCTCTTCAGTCCAATACACTGTACTTGCTGGGAAGAGACGGGAGGGCTATTTGCACTGTGCATGGCAATGGGAGCACAATAGTGACTTTCCTTACCCGAAAACAACTCTTGCTCGTAGGACCAGAAACTGCATGTGATTCCACTCCATTTAGGAATGGGAAACAAACGGTAGCTCGCCTTAAAAGAAACACACTCTGCTTTTGAGAAAAAAGCACTCTTCTACTCTACTGTGTTTCCTATGGTGTCCGAACGGTGAGTTTGCTCAGAACAAAAAAAGTGTGCTTCCTACACACACGGCCATATCTAGTTCAAGTCTGCTTAGGAACCTGACAAGAACAGTAGATCCTCTTCAGTCCAATACACTGTACTTGCTGGGAACAGACGCGAGTGCTATTTGCACTGTGTATGGCAATGGGAGCGCAATGTCACTTTCCTTACCAGAAAACAACTCTTGTTCGTAGGACCTGAAACTGCATGTTATTCAACTCCATTTAGGACTGGGAAAGAAACGCTACCTCGCCTTACAAGAAACACACTCTGCTTTTGAGAAAAGAGCACTCTTCTACTCTACTGTGTTTCCTATAGGGCCAGAACAGTGTACTTGCTCAGAACAAAAGAACTGTGCTTCCTAAACACACGACCATATCTAGTTCAATTCTGCTTAGGAACCTGACAAGAACAGTAGATTCTCTTCAGTCCAATACACTGTACATGTTTGGAACCGACGCCAGTGCTATTTGCACTGTGTATGACATTGAGAGCACAATAGTGATTCTTCTTACCAGAAAACAAGTCTTGCCCGTAGTACCAGAAACTGCATGGGATTCAACTCCATTTAGGACTGGGAAACAAATGCTAGCTCGCCTACAAGAAACACACTCTGCTTTTGAGAAAAGTGCACTCATCTACTCTACTGGGTTTCCTATGGGGTCCAAACAGTGAGCTTGCTCAGAACAAAAGAACTGTGCTTCCTACACACATGGGCCATATCTAATTCAACTTTGCTTAGGTTACTGACAAGAACAGTAGCTCCTCTTCAGTCTAATACACTGTACTTGCTGGGAACAGACGCGAGTGCTATTTGTACTCTGTATAGCAATGGGAGCGCAATAGTGACTCTTCTTACCAGAAAACAACTCTTGCTCTTAGGACACAAACTGCATGTGACTCAACTCCATTTAGGACTGGGAAACAAACGCTAGCTCTGATCACAAGAAAGACACTCTGCTTTTGAGAAAAGAGCACTCTTCTACTCTACTGTGTTTCCTATAGGGCCAGAACAGTGAGCTTGCTCAGAACATAATAACTGTGCTTCCTAAACACACAGGCCATATCTAGTTCAACTCTGCTTAGGAAACTGACTAGAACAGCAGCTCCTCTTCAGTCCAATACACTGTACATGCACGGAACAGATGCCAGTGCTATTTGCACTGTTTATGGCAATGGGAGCGCAATAGTGACTCTTCTTACCAGAAAAATCTCTTGCTCGTTAGACCAGAAACTGAACGGGATTCAATTCCATTTCTGACTGGGAAACAAACACTAGCTCGCCTTTCAATAAACACACTCTGCTTTTGAGAAAAGAGCACTCTTCTACTCTACTGTGTTTCCTATGGGGTCCAAACAGTGAGCTTGCTCAGAACAAAAGAACTGTGCTTTCTACTCACATGGCCATATCTAGTTCAATTCTGCGTAGGAACCTGACAAGAACAGTAGATCCTCTTCAGTCCAATACACTGTACTTCCTGAGATCAGATGCCAGTGCTATTTGCCCTGTGTATGACAATGGGAGCGCAATAGTGACTCTTCTTACCAGAAAACAACTCTTGCTCGTAGGACCAGAAACTGCATGGGATTCAACTCCATTTAGGACTGGGAAACAAACGCTAGCTCGCCTTACAAAAAACACACTCTGCTTTTGAGAAAAGAGCAATCTTCTACTCTACTGTGTTTCCTATAAGGCCAGAACAGTGAACTTGCTCAGAACAAAAGAACTGTGCTTCCTACACACGGGCCATAACTAGTTCAACTCTGCTTAGGAAACTGACAAGAACAGTAGCTCCTCTTCAGTCCAATACACTGTACTTGCTGGGAACAGACGCGAGTGCTATTTGCACTGTGTATTGCAATGAGATCGCAATAGTGACTTTCCTTAACAGAAAACAACTCTTGCTCCTAGGAACACATACTGCATGTGATTCAACTCCATTTAGGACTGGGAAACAAACGCTAGCTCGCCTTACAAGAAACACACTCTGCTTTTGAGAAAAGAGCACTCTTCTACTCTACTGTGTTTTCTATGGGGTCCGAACAGTGAGCTTGCTCAGAACAAAAGAACTGTGCTTCCTACACACACGGCCATATCTAGTTCAATTCTGCTTAGGAACCTGACAAGAACAGTAGATCCTCTTCAGTCCGATACACTGTACTTGCTGGGAAAAGACGCGAGTGCTATTTGCCCTGTGTATGGCAATGGGAGCGCAAAAGTGACTTTCCTTACCAGAAAAAAACTCCTGTTTGTAGGACAGGAAACTGCATGTGATTCAACTCCATTTAGGACTAGGGAACAAACGCTAGCTCGCCTTACAAGAAACACACTCTGCTTTTGAGAAAAGAGTACTTTTCTACTCTACTGTGTTTCCTATAGGGCCAGAACAATGAGCTTGCTAAGAACATAAGAACTGTGCTTCCTACACATACGGGCCTTATCTAGTTCAACTCTGCTTAGGAAACTGACAAGAACAGTAGCTCCTCTTCAGTCCGATACACTGTACTTGCTGGGAACAGACGCGAGTGCTATTTGCACTGTGTATGGCAATGTGAGCACAATAGTGACTTTCCTTACCAGAAAACAACTCTTGCTCGTAGGACCAGAAACTGCATGTGATTCAACTCCATTTAGGACTGGGAAACAAACGCTAGCTCGCCTTACGAGAAACACACTCTGCTTTTGGGAAAAGAGCACTCTTCTACTCTACTTTGTTTCCTATGGTGTCCGAAAGTGAGCTTGCTCAGAACAAAAGAACTGTGCTTCCTACACACATGGCCATATCTAGTTCAATTCTGCTTAGGAAACTGACAAGAGCAGTAGCTCCTATTCAGTCCAATACACTGTAATTGCTGGGAACAGACACGAGTGCTATTTGCACTGTGTATGGCATTTGGAGCGCAATAGTGACTCTTCTTACCAGAAAACAACTCTTGCTCGTAGGACCAAAAACTGTCTGAGATTCAACTCCATTTAGGACTGGGAAACAAACTCTAGTCACCTTACAAGAAACATATTCTACTTTTGAGAAAAGAGCACTCTTCTACTCTACGGTGTTTCCTATAGGGCCAGAACAGTTAGCTTGCTCAGAACAAATGAACTGTGCTTCCTAGACACACGGGCCATATCTAGTTCAACTCTGCTTAGGAAACTGAGAAGAACAGTAGCTCTTCTTCAGTCCAATACACTGTACTTGCTGGGAATAGACGCATGTGCTATTTGCACTGTGTATGGCAATGGGAGCCCAATAGTGACTTTCCTTACCAGAAAACAACTCTTGCTCGTAGGACCAGAAACTGCATGTGATTCAACTCCATTTAGGAATGGGAAACAAACGCTAGCTCGCCTTACAAGAAACACACTCTGCTTTTGAAAAAAGAGCACTCTTCTACTCTACTGTGTTTCCTATAGGGTCCGAACAGTGAGCTTGCTCAGAACAAACGAACTGTGCTTCCTACACACACGGCCATATCTAGTTCAAGTCTGCTTAGGAACCTGACAAGAACAGTAGATCCTCTTCAGTCCAATACACTGTACTTGCTGGGAACAGACACGAGTGCTATTTGCACTGTTTATGGCAATGGGAGCGCAATAGTGACTTTCCTTACCAGAAAACAACTCTTGCTCGTAGTACGAGAAACTGCATGTGATTCAACTCCATTTAGGACTGGGAAACAAACGCTAGCTCGCCTTACAAGAAACACACTGCTTTAGAGAAAAGAGCACTCTTCTACTCTACTGTGTTTCCTATGGGGTCCGAACAGTGAGCTTGCTCAGAACAAAAGAACTGTGCTTCCGACACACACGGACCATATGTAGTTCAACTCTGCTTAGGAAACTGACAAGAACAGTAGCTCCTCTTCAGTCTAATACACTGTACTTGCTGGTAACAGACGCCAGTGCTATTTACACTGTGTATGGCAATTGGAGCACAATAGTGACTCTTCTTACCAGAAAACAACTCTTGCTCATAGAACAAAAAATTGCATGTGACTCAACTCCATTTAGGACTGGGAAACAAACTCTAGCTCGCTTTAGAAGAAACACACTCTGCTTTTGAGAAAAGAGCACTCTTCTACTCTACTGTGTTTCCTATAGGGCCAGAACAGTGAGCTTGCTCAGAAAAAAAGAACTTGCTTCCTACACACAGGGGCCATATCTAGTTCAACTCTTCTTAGGAAACTGACAAGAACAGTAGCTCCTCTTCAGTCCAATACACTGTACTTGCTGGGAAGAGACGGGAGGGCTATTTGCACTGTGAATGGCAATGGGAGCACAATAGTGACTTTCCTTACCCGAAAACAACTCTTGCTCGTAGGACCAGAAACTGCATGTGATTCCACTCCATTTAGGAATGGGAAACAAACGGTAGCTCGCCTTAAAAGAAACACACTCTGCTTTTGAGAAAAAAGCACTCTTCTACTCTACTGTGTTTCCTATGGTGTCCGAACAGTGAGTTTGCTCAGAACAAAAAAAGTGTGCTTCCTACACACACGGCCATATCTAGTTCAAGTCTGCTTAGGAACCTGACAAGAACAGTAGATCCTCTTCAGTCCAATACACTGTACTTGCTGGGAACAGACGCGAGTGCTATTTGCACAGTGTATGGCAATGGGAGCACAATGTCTCTTTCCTTACCACAAAACAACTCTTGTTCGTAGGACCTGAAACTGCATGTTATTCAACTCCATTTAGGACTGGGAAAGAAACGCTAGCTCGCCTTACAAGAAACACACTCTGCTTTTGAGAAAAGAGCACTCTTCTACTCTACTGTGTTTCCTATAGGGCCAGAACAGTGTACTTGCTCAGAACAAAAGAACTGTGCTTCCTAAACACACGACCATATCTAGTTCAATTCTGCTTAGGAACCTGACAAGAACAGTAGATTCTCTTCAGTCCAATACACTGTACATGTTTGGAACCGACGCCAGTGCTATTTGCACTGTGTATGACATTGAGAGCACAATAGTGATTCTTCTTACCAGAAAACAAGTCTTGCCCGTAGTACCAGAAACTGCATGGTATTCAACTCCATTTAGGACTGGGAAACAAATGCTAGCTCGCCTACAAGAAACACACTCTGCTTTTGAGAAAAGTGCACTCATCTACTCTACTGGGTTTCCTATGGGGTCCGAACAGTGAGCTTGCTCAGAACAAAAGAACTGTGCTTCCTACACACATGGGCCATATCTAATTCAACTTTGCTTAGGTTACTGACAAGAACAGTAGCTCCTCTTCAGTCTAATACACTGTACTTGCTGGGAACAGACGCGAGTGCTATTTGTACTCTGTATAGCAATGGGAGCGCAATAGTGACTCTTCTTACCAGAAAACAACTCTTGCTCTTAGGACCACAAACTGCATGTGACTCAACTCCATTTAGGACTGGGAAACAAACGCTAGCTCTGATCACAAGAAAGACACTCTGCTTTTGAGAAAAGAGCACTCTTCTACTCTACTGTGTTTCCTATAGGGCCAGAACAGTGAGCTTGCTCAGAACATAATAACTGTGCTTCCTAAACACACAGGCCATATCTAGTTCCAGTCCAATACACTGTACATGCACGGAACAGATGCCAGTGCTATTTGCACTGTTTATGGCAATGGGAGCGCAATAGTGACTCTTCTTACCAGAAAAATCTCTTGCTCGTAAGACCAGAAACTGAACGGGATTCAATTCCATTTCTGACTGGGAAACAAACACTAGCTCGCCTTTCAATAAACACACTCTGCTTTTGAGAAAAGAGCACTCTTCTACTCTACTGTGTTTCCTATGGGGTCCAAACAGTGAGCTTGCTCAGAACAAAAGAACTGTGCTTTCTACTCACATGGCCATATCTAGTTCAATTCTGCGTAGGAACCTGACAAGAACAGTAGATCCTCTTCGGTCCAATACACTGTACTTCCTGAGATCAGATGCCAGTGCTATTTGCCCTGTGTATGACAATGGGAGCGCAATAGTGACTCTTCTTACCAGAAAACAACTCTTGCTCGTAGGACCAGAAACTGCATGGGATTCAACTCCATTTAGGACTGGGAAACAAACACTAGCTCGCCTTACAAAAAACACACTCTGCTTTTGAGAAAAGAGCAATCTTCTACTCTACTGTGTTTCCTATAAGGCCAGAACAGTGAACTTGCTCAGAACAAAAGAACTGTGCTTCCTACACACGGGCCATAACTAGTTCAACTCTGCTTAGGAAACTGACAAGAACAGTAGCTCCTCTTCAGTCCAATACACTGTACTTGCTGGGAACAGACGCGAGTGCTATTTGCACTGTGTATTGCAATGAGATCGCAATAGTGACTTTCCTTAACAGAAAACAACTCTTGCTCCTAGGAACACATACTGCATGTGATTCAACTCCATTTAGGACTGGGAAACAAACGCTAGCTCGCCTTACAAGAAACACACTCTGCTTTTGAGAAAAGAGCACTCTTCTACTCTACTGTGTTTTCTATGGGGTCCGAACAGTGAGCTTGCTCAGAACAAAAGAACTGTGCTTCCTACACACACGGCCATATCTAGTTCAATTCTGCTTAGGAACCTGACAAGAACAGTAGATCCTCTTCAGTCCGATACACTGTACTTGCTGGGAAAAGACGCGAGTGCTATTTGCCCTGTGTATGGCAATGGGAGCGCAAAAGTGACTTTCCTTACCAGAAAAAAACTCTTGTTTGTAGGACAGGAAACTGCATGTGATTCAACTCCATTTAGGACTAGGGAACAAACGCCAGCTCGCCTTACAAGAAACACACTCTGCTTTTGAGAAAAGAGTACTTTTCTACTCTACTGTGTTTCCTATAGGGCCAGAACAATGAGCTTGCTAAGAACATAAGAACTGTGCTTCCTACACATACGGGCCTTATCTAGTTCAACTCTGCTTAGGAAACTGACAAGAACAGTAGCTCCTCTTCAGTCCGATACACTGTACTTGCTGGGAACAGACGCGAGTGCTATTTGCACTGTGTATGGCAATGTGAGCACAATAGTGACTTTCCTTACCAGAAAACAACTCTTGCTCGTAGGACCAGAAACTGCATGTGATTCAACTCCATTTAGGACTGTGAAACAAACGCTAGCTCGCCTTACAAGAAACACACTCTGCTTTTGGGAAAAGAGCACTCTTCTACTCTACTTTGTTTCCTATGGTGTCCGAAAGTGAGCTTGCTCAGAACAAAAGTACTGTGCTTCCTACACACATGGCCATATCTAGTTCAATTCTGCTTAGGAAACTGACAAGAGCAGTAGCTCCTATTCAGTCCAATACACTGTAATTGCTGGGAACAGACACGAGTGCTATTTGCACTGTGTATGGCATTTGGAGCGCAATAGTGACTCTTCTTACCAGAAAACAACTCTTGCTCGTAGGACCAAAAACTGTCTGAGATTCAACTCCATTTAGGACTGGGAAACAAACTCTAGTCACCTTACAAGAAACATATTCTACTTTTGAGAAAAGAGCACTCTTCTACTCTACTGTGTTTCCTATAGGGCCAGAACAGTTAGCTTGCTCAGAACAAATGAACTGTGCTTCCTAGACACACGGGCCATATCTAGTTCAACTCTGCTTAGGAAACTGAGAAGAACAGTAGCTCTTCTTCAGTCCAATACACTGTACTTGCTGGGAATAGACGCATGTGCTATTTGCACTGTGTATGGCAATGGGAGCCCAATAGTGACTTTCCTTACCAGAAAACAACTCTTGCTCGTAGGACCAGAAACTGCATGTGATTCAACTCCATTTAGGAATGGGAAACAAACGCTAGCTCGCCTTACAAGAAACACACTCTGCTTTTGAGAAAAGAGCACTCTTCTACTCTACTGTGTTTCCTATAGGGTCCGAACAGTGAGCTTGCTCAGAACAAACGAACTGTGCTTCCTACACACACGGCCATATCTAGTTCAAGTCTGCTTAGGAACCTGACAAGAACAGTAGATCCTCTTCAGTCCAATACACTGTACTTGCTGGGAACAGACACGAGTGCTATTTGCACTGTTTATGGCAATGGGAGCGCAATAGTGACTTTCCTTACCAGAAAACAACTCTTGCTCGTAGTACGAGAAACTGCATGTGATTCAACTCCATTTAGGACTGGGAAACAAACGCTAGCTCGCCTTACAAGAAACACACTGCTTTAGAGAAAAGAGCACTCTTCTACTCTACTGTGTTTCCTATGGGGTCCGAACAGTGAGCTTGCTCAGAACAAAAGAACTGTGCTTCCGACACACACGGACCATATGTAGTTCAACTCTGCTTAGGAAACTGACAAGAACAGTAGCTCCTCTTCAGTCTAATACACTGTACTTGCTGGTAACAGACGCCAGTGCTATTTACACTGTGTATGGCAATTGGAGCACAATAGTGACTCTTCTTACCAGAAAACAACTCTTGCTCATAGAACAAAAAATTGCATGTGACTCAACTCCATTTAGGACTGGGAAACAAACTCTAGCTCGCTTTAGAAGAAACACACTCTGCTTTTGAGAAAAGAGCACTCTTCTACTCTACTGTGTTTCCTATAGGGCCAGAACAGTGAGCTTGCTCAGAAAAAAAGAACTTGCTTCCTACACACAGGGGCCATATCTAGTTCAACTCTTCTTAGGAAACTGACAAGAACAGTAGCTCCTCTTCAGTCCAATACACTGTACTTGCTGGGAAGAGACGGGAGGGCTATTTGCACTGTGTATGGCAATGGGAGCACAATAGTGACTTTCCTTACCCGAAAACAACTCTTGCTCGTAGGACCAGAAACTGCATGTGATTCCACTCCATTTAGGAATGGGAAACAAACGGTAGCTCGCCTTAAAAGAAACACACTCTGCTTTTGAGAAAAAAGCACTCTTCTACTCTACTGTGTTTCCTATGGTGTCCGAACAGTGAGTTTGCTCAGAACAAAAAAAGTGTGCTTCCTACACACACGGCCATATCTAGTTCAAGTCTGCTTAGGAACCTGACAAGAACAGTAGATCCTCTTCAGTCCAATACACTGTACTTGCTGGGAACAGACGCGAGTGCTATTTGCACAGTGTATGGCAATGGGAGCACAATGTGACTTTCCTTACCAGAAAACAACTCTTGTTTGTAGGACCTGAAACTGCATGTTATTCAACTCCATTTAGGACTGGGAAAGAAACGCTAGCTCGCCTTACAAGAAACACACTCTGCTTTTGAGAAAAGAGCACTCTTCTACTCTACTGTGTTTCCTATAGGGCCAGTACAGTGTACTTGCTCAGAACAAAAGAACTGTGCTTCCTAAACACACGACCATATCTAGTTCAATTCTGCTTAGGAACCTGACAAGAACAATAGATTCTCTTCAGTCCAATACACTGTACATGTTTGGAACCGACGCCAGTGCTATTTGCACTGTGTATGACATTGAGAGCACAATAGTGATTCTTCTTACCAGAAAACAAGTCTTGCCCGTAGTACCAGAAACTGCATGGGATTCAACTCCATTTAGGACTGGGAAACAAATGCTAGCTCGCCTACAAGAAACACACTCTGCTTTTGAGAAAAGTGCACTCATCTACTCTACTGGGTTTCCTATGGGGTCCGAACAGTGAGCTTGCTCAGAACAAAAGAACTGTGCTTCCTACACACATGGGCCATATCTAATTCAACTTTGCTTAGGTTACTGACAAGAACAGTAGCTCCTCTTCAGTCTAATACACTGTACTTGCTGGGAACAGACGCGAGTGCTATTTGTACTCCGTTTGGCAATGGGAGCGCAATAGTGACTCTTCTTACCAGAAAACAACTCTTGCTCTTAGGACCACAAACTGCATGTGACTCAACTCCATTTAGGACTGGGAAACAAACGCTAGCTCTGATCACAAGAAAGACACTCTGCTTTTGAGAAAAGAGCACTCTTCTACTCTACTGTGTTTCCTATAGGGCCAGAACAGTGAGCTTGCTCAGAACATAATAACTGTGCTTCCTAAGCACACAGGCCATATCTAGTTCAACTCTGCTTAGGAAACTGACTAGAACAGCAGCTCCTCTTCAGTCCAATACACTGTACATGCACGGAACAGATGCCAGTGCTATTTGCACTGTTTATGGCAATGGGAGCGCAATAGTGACTCTTCTTACCAGAAAAATCTCTTGCTCATAAGACCAGAAACTGAACGGGATTCAATTCCATTTCTGACTGGGAAACAAACACTAGCTCGCCTTTCAATAAACACACTCTGCTTTTGAGAAAAGAGCACTCTTCTACTCTACTGTGTTTCCTATGGGGTCCAAACAGTGAGCTTGCTCAGAACAAAAGAACTGTGCTTTCTACTCACATGGCCATATCTAGTTCAATTCTGCGTAGGAACCTGACAAGAACAGTAGATCCTCTTCAGTCCAATACACTGTACTTCCTGGGATCAGATGCCAGTGCTATTTGCCCTGTGTATGACAATGGGAGCACAATAGTGACTCTTCTTACCAGAAAACAACTCTTGCTCGTAGGACCAGAAACTGCATGGGATTCAACTCCATTTAGGACTGGGAAACAAACGCTAGCTCGCCTTACAAAAAACACACTCTGCTTTTGAGAAAAGAGCACTCTTCTACTCTACTGTGTTTCCTATGGGGTCCAAACAGTGAGCTTGCTCAGAACAAAAGAACTGTGCTTCCTACACACACGGCCATATCTAGTTCAATTCTGCTTAGGAACCTGACAAGAACAGTAGATCCTCTTCAGTCCGATACACTGTACTTGCTGGGAAAAGACGCGAGTGCTATTTGCCCTGTGTATGGCAATGGGAGCGCAAAAGTGACTTTCCTTACCAGAAAAAAACTCTTGTTTGTAGGACAGGAAACTGCATGTGATTCAACTCCATTTAGGACTAGGGAACAAACGCTAGCTCGCCTTACAAGAAACACACTCTGCTTTTGAGAAAAGAGCACTTTTCTACTCTACTGTGTTTCCTATAGGGCCAGAACAATGAGCTTGCTAAGAACATAAGAACTGTGCTTCCTACACACACGGGCCTTATCTAGTTCAACTCTGCTTAGGAAACTGACAAGAACAGTAGGTCCTCTTCAGTCCGATACACTGTACTTGCTGGGAACAGACGCGAGTGCTATTTGCACTGTGTATGGCAATGTGAGCACAATAGTGACTTTCCTTACCAGAAAACAACTCTTGCTCGTAGGACCAGAAACTGCATGTGATTCAACTCCATTTAGGACTGGGAAACAAACGCTAGCTCGCCTTACAAGAAACACACTCTGCTTTTGGGAAAAGAGCACTCTTCTACTCTACTTTGTTTCCTATGGTGTCCGAAAGTGAGCTTGCTCAGAACAAAAGAACTGTGCTTCCTACACACATGGCCATATCTAGTTCAATTCTGCTTAGGAAACTGACAAGAACAGTAGCTCCTATTCAGTCCAATACACTGTAATTGCTGGGAACAGACACGAGTGCTATTTGCACTGTGTATGGCATTTGGAGCGCAATAGTGACTCTTCTTACCAGAAAACAACTCTTGCTCATAGGACCAA
>NW_026736231.1:0-78735 GCF_949786415.1 Peromyscus eremicus | reverse complement strand
AAACACAGTAGAGTAGAAGATTGCTCTTTTCTCAAAAGCAGAGTGTGTTTCTTGTAAGGCGAGCTAGCGTTTGTTTCCCAGTCCTAAATGGAGTTGAATCACATGAAGTTTCTGGTCCTACGAGCAAGAGTTTTTTCTGCTAAGAAGAGTCACTATTGTGCTCCCATTGTCATACACAGGGCAAATAGCACTGGCATCTGTTCCCAGCATGTACAGTGTATTGTACTGAAGAGGATCTATTGTTCTTGTCAGTTTCCTAAGTAGAATTGAAATAGATATGGCCCTGTGTGTAGGAAGCACAGTTCTTTTGTTCAGAGCAAGCTCACTGTTCGGACCTCATAGGAAACACAGTAGAGTAGAAGAGTGCTCTTTTCTCAAAAGCAGAATGTGTTTCTTGTAAGGCGAGCTAGCATTTGTTTCACACTCCTAAATGGAGTTGAATCACATGCAGTTTCTGGTCCCTCGAGCAAGAGTTGTTTTCTGGTAAGAAGAGTCACTATTGCACTCCCATTGAATTACACAGGGCAAATAACACTGGCGTCTGTTCCCAGCCTGTACACTGTATAGGACTGAAGAGGATCTATTTTTCTTGTCAGTTTCCTAAGCAGAGTTGAACTAGATATAGCCCGTGTGTGTAGGAAGCACAGTTCTTTTGTTCTGAGCAAGCTCACTGTTCTGGCCCTATAGGAAACACAATAGAGTAAAGAGTGCTCTTTTCTCAAAAGCAGATTGTGTCTTGTAAGGCTACCTAGCTTTTTTTCCCCAGTCCTAAATGGAGTTGAATCACATGCAGTTTCTGGTTTTTCGAGCAAGAGTTGTTTTCTGGTAAGAAGAGTAACTATTGCGCTCCCATTGTCATACACAGGGCAAATAGCACTGGTGACTGTTCCCAGCATGTACAGTGTATTGGACTGAAGAGTATCTACTGTTCTTGTCAGTTGGCTAAGCAGAATTGAACTAGATATGGCCGTGTGTGTAGGAAGCACAGTTCTTTTCTTCTGAGGAAGCTCACTGTTCAAACCCCATAGGAAACACAGTAGAGTAGAAGAGTGCTCTTTTCTCAAAAGCAGAGTGTGTTTCTTGTAAGGCGAGCTAGCGTTTGTTTCCCAGTCCTAAATGGAGTTGAATCACATGCAGTTTCTGGTCCTACGAGCAAGAGTTGTTTTCTGGTAAGAAGAGTCACTATTGCGTTCACATTATCATTCACAGGGCAAATAGCACTGGCGTCTGTTCCAGCATGTACAGTGTATTGGACTTAAGGGGATCTACTGTTCCTGTCAGTTTCCTAAGCAGAGTTGAACTAGATATAGCCCGTGTGTGTAGGAAGCACAGTTCTTTTGTTCTGAGAAAGCTCACTGTTCTGGCCGTATAGGAAACACAGAACAGTAGAAGAGTACTCTTTTCTCAAAAGCAGAGTGTGTTTCTTGTAAGGCGAGCTAGCGTTTGTTTCCCAGTCCTAAATGGAGTTGAATCACATGCAGTTTGTGGTCCTACGAGCAAGAGTTGTTTTCTGGTAAGAAGAGTCACTATTGCGCTCCCATTGTCATACACAGGGCAAATAGCACTGGCGTCTGTTCCCAGCATGTACAGTGTATTGGAATGAAGAGGATCTACTGTTCTTGTCAGTTTGCTAAGCAGAATTGAAATAGATATGGCCGTGTGTATGAAGCACAGTTCTTTTGTTCTGAGCAAGCTCACTGTTCTGGCCCTATAGGAAACACAGTAGAGTAGATGAGTGCTCTTTTCTCAAAAGCAGAGTGTCTTTCTTTTAAGGCGAGCTAGTGTTTGTTTCCCAGTCGTAAATCGAGTTGAATCCCATGCAGTTTCTGGTCCTATGAGCAAGAGTTGTTTTCTGGTAAGAAGAGTCACTATTGCGCTCCCATTGTCATACACAGGGCAAATAGCACTGGCGTCTGTTCCCAGCATGTACAGTGTATTTGACTGAAGTGGATCTACTGTTCTTGTCAGTTTCCTAAGCAGAATTGAACTACATATGGCCGTGTGTAGGAAGCACAGTTCTTTTGTTCTGAGCAAGCTCACTGTTCGGACCCCATAGGAAACACTGTAGAGTAGAAGAGTGCCCTTTTCTCAAAAGCAGAGTGTGTTTCTTGTAAGGCGAGCTAGCGTTTGTTTCCCAGTCCTAAATGGCGTTGAATCACATGAAGTTTCTGGTCCTACGAGCAAGAGTTTTTTCTGCTAAGAAGGGTCACTATTGTGCTCCCATTGTCATACACAGGGCAAATAGCACTGGCATCTGTTCCCAGCATGTACAGTGTATTGGACTGAAGAGGATCTACTGTTCTTGTCAGGTTCCTAAGCAGAGTTGAACTAGATATGGCCCGTGTGTGTAGGAAGCACAGTTATTATGTTCTGAGTAAGCTCACTGTTCTGGCCCTATAGAAACACAGTAGAGTAGAAGAGTGCTCTTTTCTCAAAAGCAGAGTGTGTTTCTTGTAAGGCAAGCTAGCGTTTTTTTCCCAGTCCTAAATGGAGTTGAATCACATGCAGTTGTTGGTCCCAGGAGCAAGAGTTGTTTTCTGGTAAAGAAAGTCACTATTGCGCTCCCATTGCCATACGCAGTACAAATAGCACTGGCGTCTGTTGCCAGCAAGTACAGTGTATTGGACTGAAGAGGAGCTACTGTTCTTGTCAGTTTCCTAAGCAGAGTTGAACTAGATATTGCCCGTGTGTGTAGGAAGCACAGTTCTTTTGTTCTGAGCCAGCTCACTGTTCGGACCCAATATGAGACACAGTAGAGAAGAAGAGTGCTCTTTTCTCTAAAGCAGAGTTTGTTTCTTGTAAGGCGAGCTAGCGTTTGTTTCCCAGTCCTAAATGGAGTTGAAACAGATGCAGTTTCTGGTCCTACGTACAAGAGTTGTTTTCTGGTAAGGAATGTCACTATTGAGCTCCCATTGCCATACACAGTGCAAATAGCATTCGCGTCTGTTCCCAGCAAGTACAGTGTTGGACTGAAGAGGAGCTACTGTTCTTGTCAGGTTCCTAAGCAGAGTTGAACTACATATGGTTCGTGTGTGTAGGAAGCACAGTTCTTTTGTTCTGAGCAAGCTCACTGTTTGGACCCCATAGGAAACACAGTAGACTAGAAGAGTGCTCTTTTCTCTAAAGCAGAGTGTTTTTCTTGAAAGGCGAGCTAGCGTTTGTTTCCCAGTCCTAAATGGAGTTGAATCCCGTGCTGTTTCTGGTACTATGAGCAAGAGATGTTTTCTGGTAAGGAAAGTCACTATTGCGCTGCCATTGTTATACACAGGACAAATAGCACTGGCATCTGTTGCCAGCAAGTACAGTGTATTGGACTGAAGAGGATCTACTGTTCTTGTCAGGTTCCTAAGCAGACTTGAACTAGATATGGCCCTGTGTGTAGGAAGCACAGTTTTTTTTGTTCTGAGCAAGCTCACTTTTCGGACCCCATAGGAAACACAGTAGAGTAGAAGAGTGCTGTTTTCTCAAAAGCAGACTGTGTTTCTTGTAAGGCGAGCTAGCGTTTGTTTCCCAGTCCTAAATGGAGTTGAGTCACATGCAGTTTTTTGTCCTATGAGCAAGAGTTGTTTTCTGGTAAGACGAGTCACTATTGTGCTCCAATTGCCCTACACAGTGCAAATAGCACTCGTGTCTGTTCCCAGCAAGTACAGTGTATTGGACTTAAGAGGATCTACTATTCTTGTCAGGTTCCTAAGCAGAGTTGAACTAGATATGGCCCGTGTGTGTAGGAAGCACAGTTATTATGTTCTGAGCAAGCTCACTGTTCTGGCCCTATAGGAAACACAGTAGAGTAGAAGAGTGCTCTTTTCTCAAAAGCAGAGTGTGTTTCTTGTAAGGCAAGCTAGTGTTTTTTTTCCCAGTCCTAAATGGAGTTGAATCCCATGCAGTTTCTGGTCCTACGAGCAAGAGTTGTTTTCTGGTAAGGAAAGTCACTATTGTGCTCCCATTGCCATACACAGTGCAATAGCACTCGCGTGTGATCCCAGCAAGTACAGTGTATCGGACTGAAGAGGAGCTACTGTTCTTGTCCGTTTCTTAAGCAGAGTTGAACTAGATATGTCCCATGTGTGTAGGAAGCACAGTTCTTTTGATCTGAGCAAGCTAACTGTTCGGAACCCATAGGAAACACAGTAGAGTAGATGAGTGCTCTTTTCTCAAAAGCAGAGTGTGTTTCCTGTAAGGCGAGGTAGCGTTTGTTTCCCAGTCCTAAATGGAGTTGAATCACATGCAGTTTCTGGTCCTACGAGCAAGAGTTGTTTTCTGGTAAGGAAAGTCACTATTGCACTCCCATTGCCATACACATTGCAAATAGCACTGGCGTCTGTTGCCAGCAAGTACAGTGTATCGGACTGAAGAGGAGCTACTGTTCTTGTCAGTTTCCTAAGCAGAGTTGAACTAGATATGGCCCGTGTGTGTAGGAAGCTCAGTTCTTATGTTCTGAGCAAGCTCACTGTTCTGGCCCTATAGGAAACACATTAGAGTAGAAGAGTGCTCTTTTCTCTAAAGCAGAGTGAGTTTCTTGTAAGGCAAGTTAGCATTTGTTTCCCAGTCCTAAATGGAGTTGAATCACATGCAGTTTCTGCTCCTACGAGCAAGAGCTCTTTTCTGGTAAGGAAAGTCACTATTATGCTCCCATTGCCATACACAGTGCAAATAGCACTCGCGTCTGTTCCCAGCAAGTACAGTGTATTGTACTGAATAGGAGCTACTGTTCTTGTCAGTTTCCTAAGCAGAGTTGACCTGCATATGATCCGTGTGTGTACGAAGCACAGTTCTTTTGTTTTGAGCAAGCTTACTTTTTGGACCCCATAGGATACACAGTAGACTAGAATAGTGCTCTTTTCTCTAAACCAGAGTGTTTTTCTTGTAAGGCGAGCTAGCGTTTGTTTCCCAGGCCTAAATTTAGTTGAATCCCATGCAGTTTCTGGTACTATGAGCAAGAGTTGTTTTCTGGTAAGGAAAGTCACTATTGCGCTGCCATTGCCATACACAGGACAAATAGCACTGGCGTCTGTTGCCAGAAAGTACAGTGTATTGGACTGAAGAGGATCTACTGTTCTTGTCAGGTTCATAAGCAGACTTGAACTAGATATGGCTGTGTGTGTAGGAAGCACAGTTTTTTTTTGTTATGAGCAAGCTCACTGTTCTGGCCCTATAGGAAACACAGTAGAGTAGATGAGTGCTCTTTTCTCAGAAGAAGAGTGTGTTTCTTGTAAGGCAAGCTAGCATTTGTTTCCCAGTCCTAAATACAGTTGAATTAAATGCACTTTCTGGTCCTACGAGCAAGAGTTGTTTTCTGGTAAGAAGAGTCACTATTGCGCTCCCATTGCCATACACAGGGCAAATAGCAATCGCGTCTGTTCCCAGCAAGTACAGTGTATTGGACTGAAGAGGAGCTACTTTTCTTGTCAGTTTTCTAAGCAGAGTTAAACTAGATATGGCCCGTGAGTGTCAGAAGCACAGTTCTTTTGTTCTTAGCAAGCTCACTGTTCGGACCCCATAGAAAACACAGTACAGTAGATGAGTGCTCTTTTCTCAAAAGCAGAATATATTTCTTTTAAGGCGAGCTAGTGTTTGTTTCCCAGTCCTAAATGGAGTTTAATCACATGCAGTTTCGGGTTCTACGTGCAAGAGTTGCTTTCTGGTAAGAAAAGTCACTATTGCGCTCCCATTGTCACACACAGGGCAAATATCACTGGCGTCTGTTGCCAGCATGTACAGTGTATTGGACTGAAGAGGAGCTACGGTTCTAGTCAGTTTCCTATACAGAGTTGAACTAGATAAGGCCGTGTGTAGGAAGAACAGTTCTTTTGTTCTGAGCAAGCTCACTGTTCGGACCCCATAGAAAACACAGTACAGTAGATGAGTGCTCTTTTCTCTAAAGCAGAGTATGTTTCTTGTACGGCGAGATAGCATTTGTTTCCCAGTCCTAAATGGAGTTGAATCACATGCAGTTTTTGGTCCTACGAGCAAGAGTTGTTTTCTGGTAAGAAGAGTCACTATTACACTCCCATTGACTTACACAGGGCAAATAGCACTGGCGTCTGTTGCCAGCATGTACAGTGTATTGGACTGAAGAGGATCTACTGTTCTTGTCAGTTTCCTAAGCAGAGTTGAACTAGATATGGCCCGTGTGTGCAGGAAGCACAGTTCTTTTGTTCTGAGCAAGCTTACTGTTCAGACCCCATAGGAAACGCAGTAGAGTAGAAGAGTGCTCTTTTCTCAAAAGTAGAGTGTCTTTCTTTTAAGGGGAGCTAGTGTTTGTTTCCCAGTCGTAAATCGAGTTGAATCCCATGCAGTTTCTGGTCCTATGAGCAAGAGTTGTTTTCTGGTAAGAAGAGTCACTATTGCGCTCCCATTGTCATACACAGGGCAAATAGCACAGGCGTCTGTTCCCAGCATGTACAGTGTATTTGACTGAAGTGGATCTACTGTTCTTGTCAGTTTCCTAAGCAGAATTGAACTACATATGGCCGTGTGTAGGAAGCACAGTTCTTTTGTTCTGAGCAAGCTCACTGTTCGGACCCCATAGGAAACACTGTAGAGTAGAAGAGTGCCCTTTTCTCAAAAGCAGAGTGTGCTTCTTGTAAGGCGAGCTAGCGTTTGTTTCCCCGTCCTAAATGGCGTTGAATCACATGAAGTTTCTGGTCCTACGAGCAAGAGTTTTTTCTGCGAAGAAGAGTCACTATTGTGCTCCCATTGTCATACACAGGGCAAATAGCACTGGCATCTGTTCCCAGCATGTACAGTGTATTGGACTGAAGAGGATCTACTGTTCTTGTCAGGTTCCTAAGCAGAGTTGAACTAGATATGGCCCGTGTGTGTAGGAAGCACAGTTATTATGTTCTGAGCAAGCTCACTGTTCTGGCCCTATAGAAACACAGTAGAGTAGAAGAGTGCTCTTTTCTCAAAAGCAGAGTGTGTTTCTTGTAAGGCAAGCTAGCGTTTGTTTCCCAGTCGTAAATGGAGTTGAATCCCATGCAGTTTCTGGTCCTACGAGCAAGAGTTGTTTTCTGGTAAGAAGAGTCACTATTGTGCTATCATTGCCATACACAGTGCAAATAGCACTCGCGTCTGTTCCCAGCAAGTACAGTGTATTGGACAGAAGAAAAGCTACTGTTCTTTTCAGTTTCCTAAGCAGAGTTGGACTAGATATGACCCGTGTGTGTGAAGCTCAGTTCTTTTGTTCTGAGCAAGCTCATTTTTCGGACCCCATGGGAAACACAGTAGAGTAGAAGAGTGCTCTTTTTTCAAAAGCAGAGTGTGTTTCTTGTAAGGCTAGCTAGTGTTTGTTTCCCAGTCAGAAACGGAGTTGAATCCCATGCAGTTTCTGGTCCTACAAGCAAGAGTTGTTTTCTGGTAAGAAGAGTCACTATTACGCTCCCATTGCCATACACAGTGCAAATAGCACTCTCGTCTGCTCCCAGAAAGTACAGTGTATTGGAAAGAAGCAGAGCTGCTGTTCTTGTCAGTTTCCTAAGCAGAGTTGAACTAGATATGGCCCGTGTGTAGGAAGCACAGTTCTTTTGTTCTGAGCAAGCTCACTGTTCTGGCCCTATAGGAAACACAGTAGAGTAGAAGAGTGCTCTTTTCTCAAAAGCAGAGTGCGTTTCTTGTAAGGCGAGCTAGGGTTTTTTCCCAGTCCTAAATGGAGTTGAATCACATGCAGTTTCTAGTCCCACGAGCAAGAGTTGTTTTCTGGTAAGCAGAGTCACTACTGCGCTCCTATTGTCATACACAGGGCAAATAGCACTGGTGCCTGTTCCCAGCATGTACAGTTTATTGCACTGAAGAGGATCTACTGTTCTTGTCAGTTTCCTAAGCATAATTGAACTAGATATGGCCATGTGTGCAGGCAGTACAGTTCTTTTGTTCTGAGCATGCTCACTGTTCAGACACCACCTGAAACACAGTAGAGTAGAAGAGTGTTATTTTCTCAAAGCAGAGTGTGTTTCTTGTAAGTCGAGCTAGTGTTTTTTTCCCAGTCCTAAATGGAGTTGAATCACATACAGTTTTTGGTCCTATGTGCAAGAGTTGTTTTCTGGTAAGAAGATTCACTATTGTGCTCCCATTGTCATACACAGGGCAAATAGCACTGCCGTCTGTTCCCAGCTTGTACAGTATATTGGACTGAAGAAGATCTACTGTTCTTGTCAGTTTCCTAAGCTGAATTGAACTAGATGTGGCCGTGTGTGTAGGAAGCTCAGTTCTTTTGTTCTGAGCAAGTTCACTGTTCTGGCGCTATAGGAAACATGTAGAGAAGAAGAGTGCTCTTTTTTCAAAAGCAGAGTGTGTTTCTTGTAAGGCGAGCTAGCGTTTGTTTTCCAGTCCTAAATGGAGTTGAAAAACATGCAGTTTTGGGTCCTATGAGCAAGAGTTGTTTTCTGGTAAGGAAAGTCACTATTGTGTTCCCATGGCATTACACAGTGCAAATAACACTCGCGTCTGTTCCCAGCAAGTACAGTGTATTGGACTGAAGAGGAGCTACTGTTCTTGTCAGTTTCCTAAGCAGAGTTGAACTAGATATGGCCCGTGTGTGTAGGAAGCACAGTTCTTTTGTTCTGAGCAAGCTTTCTGTTTTGGCCCTATAGGAAACACAGTAGAGTAAAAGAGTGCTCTTTTCTCAAAAGCAGAGTGTGTTTCTTATAATGCGAGCTAGCATGTTTCCGAGTCCTAAATGGAGTTGATTCCCATGCAGTTTCTGTTGCCACGAGCAAGAGTTGTTTTCTGGTAAGAAGAGTCATTATTGCGCTCCCATTGCCATACACAGAGCAAATAGCAAACAATTCTGTTTTCAGCAAGTACAGTGTATTGGACTGAAGAGGAGATACTGTTCTTGTCTGTTTCCTAAGCAGAGTTGAACTAGATATGGCCGTGTGTGTAGGAAGCACAGTTCTTTTGTTCTGAAAAGCTCACTGTTCGGACTCCATAGGAAACACAGTAGAGTAGAAGAGTGCTCTTTTCTCAAAAGCAGAGTGTGTTTCTTGTAAGGCGAGCTAGTGTTTGTTTCCCAGTCCTAAATGGAGTTGAATCTCATGCAGTTTTTGGTCCTAGGTGCAAGAGTTGTTTTCTGGTAAGAAGAGTCACTATTGTGCTCCCATTGTCATACAGGGCAAATAGCACTGTCGTCTATTCCCAGCATGTACAGTGTATTGGACTGAAGAGGATCTACTCTTCTTGTCAGTTTCCTAAGCAGAATTGAACTAGTTATGGCCGTGTGTGTGCGAAGCCCAGTTCTTTTGTTCTGATCAAGTACACTATTCTGGCGATATAGGAAACATGTAGAGTAGAAGAGTGCTCTTTTCTCAAAAGCAGAGTGTGTTTCTTGTAAGGCGACCTAGCATTTGTTTTCCAGTCCTAAATGGAGTTGAATAACATGCAGTTTTGGGTCCTACGAGCAAGAGTTGTTTTCTAGTAAGGAAAGTCACTATTGCACTCCCATTGCGTTACGCAGTGCAAATAGCACTCGTGTCTGTTCCCAGCAAGTACAGTGTATTGGACTTAAGAAAAGCTACTGTTCTTGTCATTTTCCTAAGCAGAGTTGAACTAGATATGGCCCGTGTGTGTGAAGCACAGTTCTTTTGTTCTGAGCAAGCTCACTCTTCTGGCCCTATAGAAAACATAGTAGAGTAGAGGAGTGCTCTTTTCTCAAAAGCAGAGTGTGTTTTTTGTAAGGCGAGCTAGCGTTTGTTTCCCAGTCCTAAATGGAGTTGAATCACATGCAGTTTCTGGTCCTACGAGCAAGAGTTGTTTTCTGCTAAGAAGAATCACTATTGCGCTCCCATTGCCATACACAGTGCAAATAGCACTGTCGTCTGTTACCAGCAAGTACAGTGTATTGGACAGAAGAGGAGGTACTGTTCTTGTCAGTTTTCTAAGTGGAGTTGAACTATATATGGCCCTTGTGTGTAGGAAGCACAGTTCTTTTGTTCTGAGCAAGCTCACTGTTCGGAAAACATAGGAAACACAGTAGAGTAGAAGAGTGCTCTTTTCTCAAAACCAGAGTGTGTTTCTTGTAAGGCGTTCTAGCGTTTGTGTCCCAGCCCTAAATGGAGTTGAATCACATGCAGTTTCTGGTCCTGTGATCAAGAGTTGTTTTCTGGTAAGAAGACTCACTATTGCACTCCCTTTGTCATACACAGGGCAAATAGCACTTGCGTCTGTTCCCAGCATGTACAGTGTATTGGCCTGAAGAGGATCTACTGTTCTTGTCAGTTTCCTAAGCAGAGTTGAACTACATATGGCCCGTGTGTGTAGGAAGCACAGTTCTTTTGTTCTGAACAAGCTCACTGTTCTGAACACTTAGGAAACACAGTAGAGTAGAAGAGTGCTCTTTTCTCAAAAGCAGATTGTGTTTCTTGTAAGGCGAGATACCGTTTGTTTCCCAGTCCTAAAGGGAGTTGAATCCCATGCAGTTTCTGGTCCTACGAGCAAGAGTTGTTTTCTGGTAAGAAGAGTCACTGTTGCGGTCCCATTGTCATACACAGTGCAAATAGCACTGGCATCTGTTCCCAGCATGTACAGTGTATTGGACTGAAGACGATCTACTGTTCTTGTCAGTTTTCTAAGCAGAGTTGAACAAGATATGGCCCATGTGTAGGAAGCACAGTTCTTTTTTTCTGAGCAAGCTTACTGTTGGACCCCATAGGAAACACAGTTGAGTAGAAGAGTGCTCTTTTCTCAAAAGCAGAGTGTGTTTCTTGTTAGGCGAGCTAATGTTTGTTTCTCAGTCAGAAATTGAGTTGAATCCCATGCAGTTTCTGGTCCTACGAGCAAGAGTTGTTTTCTGGTAAGAAGAGTCACTATTGCGCTCCCATTGTCATACACAGTGCAAATAGCACTCGCGTCTGTTCTAAGCAAGTACAGTGTATTGGACTGAAGAGGAGCTACTGTTCTTGTCAGTTTCCTAAGCAGAGTTGAACTAGATATGGCCCGTGTGTGTAGGAAGCACAGTTCTTTTGTTCTGAGCAAGCTCACTGTTCGGAAACCATAGGAAACACAGTAGAGTAGAAGAGTGCTCTTTTCTCAAAAGCAGAGTGTGTTTCTTGTAAGGCGAGCTAGTGTTTTTTTCCCAGTCCTAAATGGAGTTGAATCACATGCAGTTTCTGGTCCCACAAGCATCAGTTGTTTTCTGGTAAGAAGAGTCACTATTGCGCTCCCATTGCCATACACAGTGCAAATAGCACTCGCGTCTGTTCCCAGCAAGTACAGTGTATTGGACTGAAGAGGAGCTACTGTTCTTGTCAGTTTCCTAAGCAGAGTTGAACTAGATATGGCCCGTGTGTGTAGGAAGCACAGTTCTTTTGTTCTGAGCAAGCTCACTCTTCGGACAACACAGGAAACCCAGTAGAGTAGAAGAGTGCTCTTTTATCAAAAGCAGAGTGTGTTTCTTGTAAGGTGACCTAACGTGTGTTTTCCAGTCCTAAATGGAGTTGAATCACATGCAGTTTTCGGTCCTACGAGCAAGAGTTGTTTTCTGGTAAGGAAAGTCACTATTGTGCTCCCTTTGCCATACACAGTGCAAATAGCACTGTCGTCTGTTCCCAGCAATTACAGTGTATTGGACTGAAGAGGAGCTACTATTCTTGTCAGTTTCCTAAGCACAGTTGAAGTAGATATGGCCCCTGTGTGTAGGAAGCACAGTTCTTTTGTTCTGAGCAAGCTCTCTCTTCTGGCCCTATAGAAAACACAGTAGAGTAGAAGAGTGCTCTTTTCTCAAAAGCAGAGTGTGTTTCTTGTAAGGCGAGCTAACGTTTGTGTCCCAGCCCTAAATGGAGTTGAATCACATGCAGTTTCTGGTCCTACGAGCAAGAGTTGTTTTCTGGTAAGAAGACTCACTATTGCACTCCCTTTGTCATACACAGGGCAAATAGCACTTGCGTCTTTTCCCAGCATGTACAGTGTATTGGCCTGAAGAGGATCTACTGTTCTTGTCAGTTTCCTAAGCAGAGTTGAACTAGATATGGCCCGTGTGTGTAGGAAGCACAGTTCTCTTGTTCTGAACAAGCTCACTGTTCGGAACACTTAGGAAACACAGTAGAGTAGAAGAGTGCTCTTTTCTCAAAAGCAGAGTGTGTTTCTTGTAAAGCGAGATAGCGTTTGTTTCCCAGTCCTAAATGGGGTTGAATCCCATGCAGTTTCTGGTCCTACGAGCAAGAGTTGTTTTCTGGTAAGAAGAGTCACTATTGTGCTCCCATTGTCATACACAGTGCAAATAGCACTCGCGTCTGTTCTAAGCAAGTACAGTGTATTGGACTGAAGAGGAGCTACTGTTCTTGTCAGTTTCCTAAGCAGAGTTGAACTAGATATGGCCCGTGTGTGTAGGAAGCCCAGTTCTTTTGTTCTGAGCAAGCTCACTGTTTGGAAACCATAGGAAACACAGTAGAGTAGAAGAGTGCTCTTTTCTGAAAAGCAGAGTGTGTTTCTTGTAAGGCGAGCTAGTGTTTGTTTCCCAGTCCTAAATGGAGTTGAATCACATGCAGTTTTTGGTCCTAGGTGCAAGAGTTGTTTTCTGGTAAGAAGAGTCACTATTGCGCTTCCATTGCCATACACAGTGCAAATAGCACTCGCTTCTCTTCCCAGCAAGTACAGTGTACTGGACTGAAGAGGAGCTACTGTTCTTGTCAGTTTCCTAAGCAGAGTTGAACTAGATATGGCCCGTGTGTGTAGGAAGCACAGTTCTTTTGTTCTGAGCAAGCTTTCTGTTTTGGCCCTATAGGAAACACAGTAGAGTAAAAGAGTGCTCTTTTCTCAAAAGCAGAGTGTGTTTCTTATAAGGCGAGCTAGCATGTTTCCCAGTCCTAAATGGAGTTGAATCACATGCAGTTTCTGTTCCCACGAGCAAGAATTGTTTTCTGGTAAGAAGAGTCATTATTGCAATCCCATTGCCATACACAGAGCAAATAGCAAACAATTCTGTTTTCAGCAAGTACAGTGTATTGGACTGAAGAGGAGCTACTGTTTTTGTCTGTTTCCTAAGCAGAGTTGAACTAGATATGGCCGTGTGTGTAGGAAGCACAGTTTTTTGTTCTGAAAAGCTCACTGTTCGGACTCCATAGGAAACACAGTAGAGTAGAAGAGTGCTCTTTTCTCAAAAGCAGAGTGTGTTTCTTGTAAGGCAAGCTAGTGTTTGTTTCCCAGTCCTAAATGGAGTTGAATCACATGGAGTTTTTGGTCCTAGGTGCAAGAGTTGTTTTCTGGTAAGAAGAGTCACTATTGTGCTCCCATTGTCATACAGGGCAAATAGCACTGTCGTCTATTCTCAGCATGTACAGTGTATTGGACTGAAGAGGATCTACTCTTCTTGTCAGTTTCCTAAGCAGAATTGAACTAGTTATGGCCGTGTGTGTACGAAGCCCAGTTCTTTTGTTCTGATCAAGTACACTATTCTGGCGATATAGGAAACATGTAGAGTAGAAGAGTGCTCTTTTCTCAAAAGCAGAGTGTGTTTCTTGTAAGTCGACTTAGCATTTGTTTTCCAGTCCTAAATGGAGTTGAATAACATGCAGTTTTGGGTCCTACGAGCAAGAGTTGTTTTCTGGTAAGAAGAGTCACTATTGCGCTCCCATTGTCATACACAGGGCAAATAGCACTGGCGTCTGTTCCCAGCAAGTACAGTGTATGGGACTGAAGAGGATCTACTGTTCTTGTCAGTTTCATGAGCAGAATTGAACTAGATATGACCGTGTGTGTAGGAAGCACAGTTCTTTTGTTCTGAGCAAGCTCACTGTTCGGACTCCATAGGAAACACAGTAGAGTAGAAGAGTGCTCTTTTCTCAAAAGCAGAGTGTGTTTCTTGTAAGGCGAGCTAGTGTTTGTTTCCCAGTCCTAAATGGAGTTGAATCACATGCAGTTTTTGGTCCTAGGTGCAAGAGTTGTTTTCTGGTAAGAAGAGTCACTATTGTGCTCCCATTGTCATACAGGGCAAATAGCACTGTCCTCTATTCCCAGCATGTACAGTGTATTGGACTGAAGAGGATCTACTCTTCTTGTCAGTTTCCTAAGCAGAATTGAACTAGTTATGGCCGTGTGTGTACGAAGCCCAGTTCTTTTGTTCTGATCAAGTACACTATTCTGGCGATATAGGAAACATGTAGAGTAGAAGAGTGCTCTTTTCTCAAAAGCAGAGTGTGTTTCTTGTAAGGCTAGCTAGTGTTTGTTTCCCAGTCAGAAACAGAGTTGAATCCCATGCAGTTTCTGGTCCTACAACCAAGAGTTTTTTTCTGGTAAGAAGAGTCACTATTGCGCTCCCATTGCCATACACAGTGCAAATAGCACTCGCGTCTGCTCCCAGCATGTACTTTGTATTGGACTGAAGAGGATCTACTGTTCTTGTCAGTTTCCTAAGCAGAGTTGAACTAGATATGGCCTGTTTTTGTAGGAAGCATAGTTCTTTTGTTCTGAGCAAGCTCACTCTTCGGACAACACAGGAAACACAGTAGAGTAGAAGAGTGCTCTTTTATCAAAAGCAGAGTGTGTTTCTTGTAAGGTGACCTAGTGTTTGTTTTCCCGTCCTAAATGGAGTTGAATCACATGCAGTTTTCGGTCCTACGAGCAAGAGTTGTTTTCTGGTAGGAAAGTCACTATTGTGCTCCCTTTGCCATACACAGTGCAAATAGCACTGTCGTCTGTTCCCAGCAAGTACAGTGTATTGGACTGAAGAGGAGCTACTATTCTTGTCAGTTTCCTAAGCACAGTTGAAGTAGATATGGCCTTGTGTATAGGAAGCACAGTTCTTTTGCTCTGAGCAAGCTCTCTCTTCTGGCCCTATAGAAAACACAGTAGAGTAGAAGAGTGCTCTTTTCTCAAAAGCAGAGTGTGTTTCTTGTAAGACGAGCTAGCGTTTGTTTCCCAGTCCTAAATGGAGTTGAATCACATGCAGTTTCTGGTCCCACGAGCAAGAGTTGTTTCCTGTAAGAAGAGTCACTATTGTGCTTCCATTGGCATACACAGTGCAAATAGCACTGCCGCCTGTTCCCAGCAAGTACAGTGTATTGGACAGAAGAGGAGGTACTGTTCTTGTCAGTTTCCGAGGCGGAGTTGAACTAGATATGGCCCGTGTGTGTAGGAAGCACAGTTCTTTTGTTCTGAGCAAGCTCACTGTTCGGACACCATAGGAAACACAGTAGAGTAGAAGAGTGCTCTTTTCTCAAAAGCAGAGTGTGTTTCTTGTTAGGCGAGCTAATGTTTGTTTCTCAGTCAGAAAATGAGTTGAATCCCATGCAGTTTCTGGTCCTACAAGCAAGAGTTGTTTTCTGGTAAGAAGTGTCACTATTGCCCTCCCATTGTCATACACAGTGCAAATAGCACTCGCGTCTGTTCTAAGCAAGTACAGTGTATTGGACTGAAGAGGAGCTACTGTTCTTGTCAGTTTCCTAAGCAGAGTTGAACTAGATATGGCCGTGTGTGTAGGAAGCACAGTACTTTTGTTCTGAGCAAGCTCACTGTTCGGATCCCATAGGAAACACAGTAGAGTAGAAGAGTGCTGTTTTCTCAAAAGCAGAGTGTGTTTCTTGTAAGGCGAGCTAGCATTTGCTTTCCAGTCAGAAATGGAGTTGAATCACATGCAGTTTCTGGTCCTACGAGCAAGAGTTGTTTTGTGGTAAGAAGAGTCACTATTGCGCTCCCATTGCCATACACAGTGCAAATAGCACTCGCGTCTGTTCCCAGCAAGTACAGTGTATTGGACTAAAGAGGATCCTCTGTTCTTGTCAGTTTCCTAAGCAGAGTTGAACTAGATATGGCCCCGGTGTGCAGGAATCACAGTTCTTTTGTTCTGAGCAAGCTCACTGTTCGGACCCCATAGGAAACACAGTAGAGTAGAAGAGTGCCCTTTTCTCAAAAGCAGAGTGTGTTTCTTGTAACGCAAGCTAACGTTTCTTTGCCAGTCCTAAATAAAGTTGAGTCACTTGCAGTTTTTGGTCCTACGAGCAAGAATTGTTTTATGGTAAGAATTGTTACTATTGCACTCCCATTGTCATACACAGGGCAAATAGCACTGGTGTCGGTTCCCAGCATGTACAGTGTATTGGACTGAAGAGTATCTACTGTTCTTGTCAGTTTCTTAAGCAGAATTGATCTAGATATGGCCGTGTGTGTAGGAAGCACAGTTCTTTTGTTCTGAGCAAGCTCACTGTTCTGGCCATATAGGAAACACAGTAGAGTAGAAGAGTGCTCTTTTCTCAAAAGCAGATTGTGTTTCTTGTAAGGCGAGCTAGCGTTTTTTTCCCAGTCCTAAATGGAGTTGAATCCCATGCAGTTTCTGGTCTTATGAGCAAGAGTTTTTTTCTGGTAAGAAGAGTCACTATTGGGCTTCCATTGCCATACACAGTGCAAATAGCACTCACTTCTCTTCCCAACAAGTACAGTGTATTGGACAGAATAGGAGATACTGTTCTTGTCAGTTTCCTAAGCAGAGTTGAACTAGATAGGCCCGTGTGTGTAGGAAGCACAGTTCTTTTGTTCTGAGGAAGCTCACTGTTCTGGCATTATAGGAAACACCGTAGAGTAGAAGAGTGCTCTTATATCAAAAGCAGAGTGTGTTTCTTTTAATGTGAGCTAGCGTTTTTTTCCCAGTCCTAAATGGAGTTGAATCCCATGCAGTTTCTGGTCTTATGAGCAAGAGTTGTTTTCTGGTAAGAAGAGTCACTATTGCGCTCCCATTGCCATACACAGTGCAAATAGCACTGGCGTCTGTTCCCAGCAAGTTCAGTGTATTGGACTGAAGAGGAGATACTGTTCTTGTCAGTTTCCTAAACAGAGTTGAACTAGATATGGCCCATGTGTGTAGGAAGTACAGTTCGTTTGTTCTGAGCAAGCTCACTGTTCGGACCCCATAGGTAACACAGTAGAGTAGAAGAGTGCTCTTTTCTCAAAAGCCGAGTGTGTTTCTTGTAAGGCGAGCTAGCGTTTGTTTCCCAGTCCTAAATGGAGTTGAATCACATGCAGTTTCTGGTCCTACGAGCAAGAGTTGTTTTCTGGTAAGAAGAGTCACTATTATTCTCCCATTGTCATACACAGTGCAAAGAGCACTGGCGTCTTTTCCCAGCAAGTACAGTGTATTGGACTGAAGAGAATCTAATGTTCTTGTCAGTTTCCTAAGCAGTATTGAACTAGATATGGCCCGTGTGTGAAGAAGCACAGTTCTTTTGTTCTGAGCAAGCTCACTGTACTGGCACTATAGGAAACACAGCAGAGTAGAAGAGTGCTCTTTTCGCAAAAGCAGAGTGTGTTTCTTGTAAGGCGAGCTAGCGTTTGTTTCCCAGTCCTAAATGGAGTTGAATCCCATGCAGTTTCTGGTCCTATGAGCAAGAGTTGTTTTCTGGTAAGAAGAGACACTATTGTGCTCCCATTGTCATACACAGGGCAAATTGCAACTGGCGTCTGTTCCCAGCATGTAGAGGGTATTGGACTGAAGAGGAGCTACTGTTCTTTTCAGTTTCCTAAGCAGAATTGAACTGGATATGGCCATGTGTGTAGGAAGCACACTTCTTTTGTTCTGAGCAAGCTCGCTGAACTGGCCCTATAGGAAACACAGTAGAGAAGAATGAGTGCTCTTTTCTCAAAAGGAGAGTGTGTTTCTTGTAAGGCGTGCTAGCGTTTGTTTCCCTGTCCTAAATGGAGTTGAATCACATGCAGTTTTTGGTCCTACGAGCAAGAGTTGTTTTCTGGTGAGGAAAGTCACTATTGCGCTCCCATTGCCATACACAGTACAAATAGCACTCGCGTCTGTTCCCAGCAAGTACAGTGTATTGGACTGAAGAGGAGCTACTGTTCTGGTCAGTTTCCTAAGCAGAGTTGAACTATATATGGCCCGTGTGTGTAGGAAGCACAGTTCTTTTGTACTGAGCAAGCTCACTGTTCGGACACCATAGGAAACACAGTAGAGTAGAAGTGTGCCCTTTTGTCAAAAGCAGAGCGTGTTTCTTGTAAGGCGAGCTAGCGTTTGTTTCCAAGTCCTAAGTGGAGTTGAATCACATGCAGTTTCTGGTCCTACGAGCAAGAGTTGTTTTCAGGTAAGGAGAGACACTATTGTGCTCACATTGCTGTACACAGTGCAAATAGCACTGGCGTCTGTTCCCAGCAAGTACAGTGTATTGGACTGAAGATGATCTACTGTTCTTGTCAGTTTCCTAAGCAGAATTGAACTAGATATGGCCCGTGTGTGAAGGAAGCACAGTTCTTTTGTTCTGAGCAAGCTCACTGTACTGGCCCTATAGGAAACACAGGAGAATAGAAGAGTGGTCTTTTCTCAAAAGCAGAGTGTGTTTCTTGTAAGGCGAGCTTACGTTTGTTTCCCAGTCCTAAATGGAGTTGAATCACATGCAGTTTTTGGTCCTATGAGCAAGAGTTGTTTTCTGGTAAGGAAAGTCACTATTGCGCTCCCATTTCCATACAAAGTGCAAATAGCACTCGCGTCTGTTCCCAGCAAGTACAGTGTATTGGACTTAAGAAAAGCTACTGTTCTGGTCAGTTTCCTAAGCAGAGTTGAACTATATATGGCCCGTGTGTGTAGGAAGTACAGTTCTTTTGTTCTGAGCAAGCTCACTGTTCTGGCCCTATGGGAAACACAGTAGAGTAGAAGAGTGCTCTTTTCTCAAAAGCAGAGTGGGTTTCTTCTAAGGCGAGGTAGCGTTTGTTTCCCAGTCCTAAATGGAGTTGAATCCCATGCAGTTTCTGGTCCTACGAGCAAGAGTTGTTTTCTGGTAAGAAGAGACACTATTGTGCTCCCATTTTCATACACAGGGCAAATAGCACTGGCGTCTGTTCCCAGCATGTAGAGTGTATTGGACTGAAGAGGAGCTACTGTTCTTGTCAGTATCCTAAGAAGAATTGAACTAGATATGGCCCATGTGTGAAGGAAGCACAGTTCTTTTGTTCTGAGCAAGCTCACTGTACTGGCCCTATAGGAAACACAGCAGAGTAGAAGAGTGCTCTTTTCTCAAAAACAGAGTGTGTTTCTTGTAAGGTGAGCTAGCGTTTGTTTCCCAGTCCTAAATGGAGTTGAATCACATGCAGTTTTTGGTCCTATGAGCAAGAGTTGTTTTCTGGTAAGGAAAGTCACTATTGTGCTCCCATTTCCATACAAAGTGCAAATAGCACTCGCGTCTGTTCCCAGCAAGTACAGTGTATTGGACTAAAGGGGAGCTACTGTTCTCGTCAGTTTCTTAAGCAGAGTTGAACTAGATATGGCTCGTGTGTGTAGGAAGCACAGTTCTTTTGTTCTGAGCAAGCTCACTGTTCTGGCCCTATGGGAAACACAGTAGAGTAGAAGAGTGCTCTTTTCTCAAAAGCAGAGTGTGTTTTTTGTAAGGCGAGCTAGCGTTTTTTTCCCAGTCCTAAATGGAGTTGAATCCCATGCAGTTTCTGGTCCTACGAGCAAGAGTTGTTTTCTTGTAAGAAGAGTCACTATTGCGCTTCCATTGCCATACACAGTGCAAATAGCACTCGCTTCTCTTCCCAGCAAGTACAGTGTACTGGACAGAATAGGAGATACTGTTCTTGTCAGTTTCCTAAGCAGAGTTGAACTAGATAAGGCCCGTGTGTGTAGGAAGCACAGTTCTTTTGTTCTGAGCAAGCTCGTTGTACTGGTCCTATAGGAAACACAGTAGAGTAGAAGAGTGCTCTTTTCTCAAAAGGAGAGTGTGTTTCTTGTAAGGCGAGCCAGCGTTTGTTTCCCAGTCCTAAATGGAGTTAAATCCCATGCAGTTTTAGGTCCTATGAGCAAGAGTTGTTTTCTGGTGAGGAAAGTCACTATTGCGCTCACATTGCCATACACAGTGCAAATAGCACTCGCGTCTGTTCCCAGCATGTACAGTGTATTGGACTGAAGAGGATATACTGTTCTTGTCAATTTCCTAAACAGAATTGAACTAGATATGGCCATGGGTATAGGAAGCACAGTTCTTTTGTTCTGAGCAAGCTCTCTGTTCTGGCCCTATAGGAAACACAGTAGAGTAGAAGAGTGCTCTTTTCTCAAAAGCAGAGTGTGTTTTTGTAAGGTGAGCTAGCGTTTATTTCCCAGTTCTAAATGGAGTTGAATCACATGCAGTTTCTGGTCCTATGAGCAAGAGTTGTTTTTTGGTAAGGAAAGTCACTATTGAGCTCCCATTGCCATACACAGTGCAAATAGCACTAGCGTCTGTTTCCAGCAAGTAGAGTGTATTGGACTGAAGAGGAGCTACTGTTCTTGTCAGTTTCCTAAGCAGAGTTGAACTAGATATGGCCCGTGTGTGTAGGAAGCACAGTTCTTTTGTTCTGAGCAAGCTCACTGTTCGGAACCCATGGGAAACACAGTAGAGTAGAGGAGTGCTCTTTTCTCAAAAGCAGAGTGTGTTTCTTGTAAGGCAAGCTAACGTTTGTTTCCCAGTACTAAATAAACTTGAGTCACTTGCAGTTTTTGGTCCTATGAGCAAGAGTTGTTTTATGGTAAGAATTGTCACTATTGTACTCCCATTGACATACACAGGGCAAATAGCACTCGCGTCTCTTCCCACCAAGTACAGTGTATTGGACTGAAGAGCAGCTACTGTTCTTCTCAGTTTCCTAAAAAGAGTTGAACTAGATATGGCCCGTGTGTAGGAAGCAGAGTTCTTTTGTTCTGAGCAAGCTCATTGTTCGGACCCCAAAGGAAACACGGTAGAGTAGAAGAGTGCCGTTTTCTCAAAATCAGAGTCTGTTTCTTGTAAGGCGAGCTAGCGTTTATTTCCCAGTTCTAAATGGAGTTGAATCACATGCAGTTTTTTGTCCAAGGAGCAAGATTTGTTTTCTGGTAAGACGAGTCACTATTGTGCTTAAATTGCCATACACAGTGCAAATAGCACTCGCGTCTGTTCCCAGCAAGTACAGTGTATTGGACTGAAAAGGAGCTACTGTTCTTGTCAGTTTCCTAAGCAGAGTTGAACTAGATATGGCCCGTGTGTGTAGGAAGCACAGTTCTTTTTTTCTGAGCAAGCTCACTGTTCAGACGCCATAGGAAACACAGTAGAGTAGAAGAGTGCTCTTTTCTCAAAAGCAGGGTGTGTTTCTTGTAAGGCGAGCTAGTGTTTGTTTCCCAGTTAGAAATGGAGTTGAATCCCATGCAGTTTCTGGTCCTACGAGCAAAAGTTGTTTTCTGGTAAAAAGAGTCACTATTGCGCTCCCATTGTCATACACAGAGCAAGTAGCACTCGCATCTGTTCCCAGCAAGTACAGTGTATTGGACTGAAGAGGAGCTACTGTTCTTGTCAGTTTCCCAAGCAGAGTTGAACTAGATATAGACCGTGTGTGTAGGAAGCACAGTTCTTTTGTTCTGAGCAAGCTCACTCTTCTGGCCCTATAGAAAACACACTAGAGTAGAAGAGTGCTCTTTTCTCAAAAGCAGAGTGTGTTTCTTGTAAGGCGAGGTAGCGTTTGTTTCCCAGTCCTAAATGGACTTGATTCACAAGCAGTTTCTGGTCCTAAGACCAAGAGTTGTTTTCTGGTAAGAAGAGTCACTATTACTCTCCCATTGTCATACACAGTGCAAACAGCACTGCCGTCTGTTCGCAGCAAGTACAGTGTATTGGACTGAACAGGATCTACTTTTCTTGTCAGTTTCCTAAGCAGAATTGAACTAGATATGGCCCGTGTGTGTAGGAAGCACAGTTTTTTTGTTCTGAGCAACCTCACTGTTCTGGCCATATAGGAAACACAGTAGAGTAGAAGAGTGCTCTTTTCTCAAAAGCAGAGCGTGTTTCTTGTAAGGCGAGCTAGCGTTGTTTCCCAGTCCTAAGTGGAGTTAAATCACATGCAGTTTCTGGTCCTACGAGCAAGAGTTGTTTTCTGGTAAGGAGAGACACTATTGTGCTCGCATTGCTGTACACAGTGCAAATAGCACTGGCGTCTGTTCCCAGCAAGTACAGTGTATTGGACTAAAGATGATCTACTGTTCTTGTCAGTTTCCTAAGCAGAATTGAACTAGATATGGCCCGTGTGTGAAGGAAGCACAGTTCTTTTGTTCTGAGCAAGCTCACTGTACTGGCCCTATAGGAAACACAGGAGAATAGAAGAGTGGTGTTTTCTCAAAAGCAGAGTGTGTTTCTTGTAAGGCGAACTAACGTTTGTTTCCCAGTCCTAAATGGAGTTGAATCACATGCAGTTTTTGGTCCTATGAGCAAGAGTTGTTTTCTGGTAATGAAAGTCACTATTGCGCTCCCATTTCCATACAAAGTGCAAATAGCACTCGCGTCTGTTCCCAGCAAGTACAGTGTATTGGACTGAAGAGGAGCTACTGTTCTGGTCAGTTTCCTAAGCAGAGTTGAACTATATATGGCCCGTGTGTGTAGGAAGTACAGTTCTTTTGTTCTGAGCAAGCTCGCTGTACTGGCCTTATGGGAAACACAGTAGAGTAGAAGAGTGCTCTTTTCTCAAAAGCAGAGTGTCTTTCTTGTAAGGCGAGGTAGCGTTTGTTTCCCAGTCCTAAATGGAGTTGAATCCCATGCAGTTTCTGGTCCTACGAGCAAGAGTTGTTTTCTGGTAAGAAGAGACACTATTGTGCTCCCATTGTCATACACAGGGCAAATAGCACTGGCGTCTGTTCCCAGCATGTAGAGTGTATTGGACTGAAGAGGAGCTACTCTTCTTGTCAGTTTCCTAAGCAGAATTGAACTAGATATGGCCCGTGTGTGAAGGAAGCACAGTTCTTTTGTTCTGAGCAAGCTCACTGTACTGGCCCTATAGGAAACACAGCAGAGTAGAAGAGTGCTCTTTTCTCAAAAGCAGAGTGTGTTACATGTAAGGTGAGCTAGCGTTTGTTTCCCAGTCCTAAAAGGAGTTGAATCACATGCAGTTTTTGGTCCTATGAGCAAGAGTTGTTTTCTGGTAAGGAAAGTCACTATTGCGCTCCCATTTCCATACAAAGTGCAAATAGCACTCACGTCTGTTCCCAGCAAGTACAGTGTATTGGACTGAAGGGGAGCTACTGTTCTCATCAGTTTCCTAAGCAGAGTTGAACTAGATATGGCTCGTGTGTGTAGGAAGCACAGTTCTTTTGTTCTGAGCAAGCTCACTGTTCTGGCCCTATAGGAAACACAGTAGAGTAGAAGAGTGCTCTTTTCTCAAAAGCAGAGTGTGTTTCTTGTAAGGCGAGGTAGCGTTTGTTTCCCAGTCCTAAATGGAGTTAAATCCCATGCAGTTTTAGGTCTTATGAGCAAGAGTTGTTTTCTGGTGAGGAAAGTCACTATTGCGCTCACATTGCCATACACAGTGCAAATAGCACTCGCGTCTGTTCCCAGCATGTACAGTGTATTGGACTGAAGAGGATCTACTGTTCTTGTCAATTTCCTAAACAGAATTGAACTAGATATGGCCATGGGTATAGGAAGCACAGTTCTTTTGTTCTGAGCAAGCTCTCTGTTCTGGCCCTATAGGAAACACAGTAGAGTAGAAGAGTGCTCTTTTCTCAAAAGCAGAGTGTGTTTTTGTAAGGTGAGCTAGCGTTTATTTCCCAGTTCTAAATGGAGTTGAATCACATGCAGTTTTTGGTCCTATGAGCAAGAGTTGTTTTTTGGTAAGGAAAGTCACTATTGAGCTCCCATTGCCATACACAGTGCAAATAGCACTAGCGTCTGTTTCCAGCAAGTAGAGTGTATTGGACTGAAGAGGAGCTACTGTTCTTGTCAGTTTCCTAAGCAGAGTTGAACTAGATATGGCCCGTGTGTGTAGGAAGCACAGTTCTTTTGTTCTGAGCAAGCTCTCTGTTCTGGCCCTATAGGAAACACAGTAGAGTAGAGGAGTGCTCTTTTCTCAAAAGCAGAGTGTGTTTCTTGTAAGGCGAGCTAACGTTTGTTTGCCAGTCCTAAATAAAGTTGAGTCACTTGCAGTTTTTGGTCCTACGAGCAAGAGTTGTTTTATGGTAAGAATTGTCACTATTGCACTCCCATTGACATACACAGGGCAAATAGCACTGGTGTCGGTTCCCAGCATGTGCAGTGTATTGGACTGAAGAGTATCTACTGTTCTTGTCAGTGTCTTAAGCAGAATTGATCTAGATATGGCCGTGTGTGTAGGAAGCACAGTTCTTTTGTTCTGAGCAAGCTCACTGTTCTGGCCACATAGGAAACACAGTAGAGTAGAAGAGTGCTCTTTTCTCAAAAGCAGAGTGTGTTTCTTGTAAGGCAAGCTAGCGTTTGTTTCCCAGTCCTAAATGGAGTTGAATCACATGCAGTTTTTGATCCTACGAGCAAGAGTTGTTTTCTGGTAAGGAAAGTCACTATTGAGCTCCCATTGCCATACACAGTGCAAATAGCACTCGCGTCTCTTCCCACCAAGTACAGTGTATTGGACTGAAGAGCAGCTACTGTTCTTCTCAGTTTCCTTAAAAGAGTTGAACTAGATATGGCCCGTGTGTAGGAAGCAGAGTTCTTTTGTTCTGAGCAAGCTCATTGTTCGGACCCCAAAGGAAACACGGTAGAGTAGAAGAGTGCCGTTTTCTCAAAATCAGAGTCTGTTTCTTGTAAGGCGAGCTAGCGTTTATTTCCCAGTTCTAAATGGAGTTGAATCACATGCAGTTTTTTGTCCTAGGAGCAAGATTTGTTTTCTGGTAAGACGAGTCACTATTGTGCTCCAATTGCCATACACAGTGCAAATAGCACTCGCGTCTGTTCCCAGCAAGTACAGTGTATTGGACTGAAAAGGAGCTACTGTTCTTGACAGTTTCCTAAGCAGAGTTGAACTAGATATGGCCCGTGTGTGTAGGAAGCACAGTTCTTTTTTTCTGAGCAAGCTCACTGTTCAGACGCCATAGGAAACACAGTAGAGTAGAAGAGTGCTCTTTTCTCAAAAGCAGGGTGTGTTTCTTGTAAGGCGAGCTAGTGTTTGTTTCCCAGTTAGAAATGGAGTTGAATCCCATGCAGTTTCTGGTCCTACGAGCAAAAGTTGTTTTCTGGTAAAAAGAGTCACTATTGCGCTCCCATTGTCATACACAGAGCAAGTAGCACTCGCATCTGTTCCCAGCAAGTACAGTGTATTGGACTGAAGAGGAGCTACTGTTCTTGTCAGTTTCCTAAGCAGAATTGAACTAGATATAGCCCGTGTGTGTAGGAAGCACAGTTCTTTTGTTCTGAGCAAGCTCACTCTTCTGGCCCTATAGAAAACACACTAGAGTAGAAGAGTGCTCTTTTCTCAAAAGCAGAGTGTGTTTCTTGTAAGGCGAGGTAGCGTTTGTTTCCTAAGTCCTAAATGGACTTGATTCACAAGCAGTTTCTGGTCCTAAGACCAAGAGTTGTTTTCTGGTAAGAAGAGTCACTATTACTCTCCCATTGTCATACACAGTGCAAACAGCACTGCCGTCTGTTCGCAGCAAGTACAGTGTATTGGACTGAACAGGATCTACTTTTCATGTCAGTTCCCTAAGCAGAATTGAACTAGATATGGCCCGTGTGTGTAGGAAGCACAGTTTTTTTGTTCTGAGCAACCTCACTGTTCTGGCCATATAGGAAACACAGTAGAGTAGAAGAGTGCTCTTTTCTCAAAAGCAGAGCGTGTTTCTTGTAAGGCGAGCTAGCGTTTGTTTCCCAGTCCTAAGTGGAGTTGAATCACATGCAGTTTCTGGTCCTATGAGCAAGAGTTGTTTTCTGGTAAGGAGAGACACTATTGTGCTCCCATTGCTGTACACAGTGCAAATAGCACTCGCGTCTGTTCCCAGCAAGTACAGTGTACTGTACTGAAGAGGAGCTACTTTTCTTGTCAGTTTCCTAAGAAGAGTTGAACTAGATATGGCCCGTGTGTGTAGGAAGCACAGTTCTTTTTTTCTGAGCAAGCTCACTGTTCGGAACACTTACGAAACACAGTAGAGTAGAAGAGTGCTCTTTTCTCAAAAGCAGATTGTGTTTCTTGTAAGGCGAGATAGCGTTTGTTTCCCAGTCCTAAATGGAGTTGAATCCCATGCAGTTTCTGGTCCTACGAGCAAGAGATGTTTTCTGGTAAGAAGAGTCACTGTTGCAGTCCCATTGTCATACACAGTGCAAATAGCACTGGCATCTGTTCCCAGCCTGTACAGTGTATTGGACTGAAGAGGATCTACTGTTTTTTCTGTTTCCTAAGCAGAGTTGAACTAGATATGGCCTGTGCATGTAGGAAGCACAGTTCTTTTTTTATGAGCAAGCTCACTGTTCTGTCCATATAGGAAATACAGTAGAGTAGAAGAGTGCTCTTTTCTCAAAAGCAGAGTGTGTTTCTTGTAAGGCAAGCTAGCGTTTATTTCCCAGTTCTAAATGGAGTTGAATCACATGCAGTTTTCGGTCCTACGAGCAAGAGTTGTTTTCTGGTAAGGAAAGTCACTATTGAGCTCACATTGCCATACACAGTGCAAATAGCACTCGCGTCTGTTCCCAGCAAGTACAGTGTATTGGACTGAAGAGGAGCTACTGTTCTTGTCAGTTTCCTAAGCAGAGTTGAACTAGATATGGCCTTGTGTATAGGAAGCACAGTACTTTTGTTCTGAGCAAGCTCACTGTTTGGACCCCATAGGAAACACAGTAGAGTAGAAGAGTGCTCTTTTCTCAAAAGCAGAGTGTGTTTCTTGTAAGGCGAGCTAGCGTTTGTTTCCCAGTCCTAAATGGAGTTGAATCACATGCAATTTCTGGTCCTAAGACCAAGAATTGTTTTCTGGTAAGAAGAGTCACTATTACTCTCCCATTGTCATACACAGTGCAAACAGCACTGGTGTCTGTTCCCAGCAAGTACAGTGTATTGGACTGAACAGGATCTACTTTTCTTGTCAGTTTCCTAAGCAGCATTGAACTAGATATGGCCCGTGTGTGAGGGAAGCACAGTTCTTTTGTTCTGAGCAAGCTCACTGTACTGGCACTATAGGAAACACAGCAGAGTAGAAGAGTGCTCTTATCTCAAAAGCAGAGTGTGTTTCTTGTAAGGCGAGGTAGCGTTTGTTTCCCAGTCCTAAATGGAGTTGAATCCCATGCAGTTTCTGGTCCTACGAGCAAGAGTTGTTTTCTGGTAAATAGAGAAACTATTGTGCTCCCATTGTCATACACAGGGCAAATAGCACTGGCGTCTGTTCCCAGCATGTAGAGTGTATTGGACTGAAGAGGAGCTACTGTTCTTGTCAGTTTCCTAAGCAGAATTTTACTGGATATGTCCATGTGTGTAGGAAGCACAGTTCTTTTGTTCTGAGCAAGCTCGCTGTACTGGCCCTATAGGAAATACAGGAGAATAGAAGAGTGCTCTTTTCTCAAAAGCAGAGTGTGTTTTTTGTAAGGCGAGCTAGCGTTTGTTTCCCAGTCCTAAATGGAGTTGAATCACATGCAGTTTTTGGTCCTACGAGCAAGAGTTTTTTTCTGGTAAGGAAAGACACTATTGCGCTCCCATTTCCATACAAAGTGCAAATAGCACTCACATCTGTTCCCAGGAAGTACAGTGTATTGGACTGAAGAGGAGCTACTGTTCTCATCAGTTTCCTAAGCAGAGTTGAACTAGATATGGCCCGTGTGTGTAGGAAGCACAGTTCTTTTGTTCTGAGCAAGCTCACTGTTCTGGCCCTATGGTAAACACAGTAGAGTAGAAGGGTGCTCTTTTCTCAAAAGTAGAGTGTGTTTCTTGTAAGGCGACGTAGCGTTTGTTTCCCAGTCCTAAATGGAGTTGAATCCCATGCAGTTTCTGGTCCTACGAGCAAGAGTTTTTTTCTGGTAAGAAGAGACACTATTGTGCTCCCATTGTCATACACAGGGCAAATAGCACTGGCGTCTTTTCCCAGCATGTAGAGTGTATTGGACTGAAGAGGAGCTACTGTTCTTGTCAGTTTCCTAAGCAGAATTGAACTGGATATGGCCATGCGTGTAGGAAGCTCAGTTCTTTTGTTCTGAGCAAGCTCGCTGTACTGGCCATATAGGAAACTCAGTAGAGTAGAAGAGTGCTCTTTTCTCAAAAGCAGAGTGTGTTTCTCGTAAGGCGAGCTAGCATTTGTTTCCCAGTCCTAAATGGAGTTGAATCACATGCAGTTTTTGGTCTTACGAGCAAGAGTTGTTTTCTGGTAAGGAAAGTCACTATTGCGTTCCCCTTGCCATACACAGTGCAAATAGCACTCGTGTCTGTTCCCAGCAAGTACAGTGTATTGGACTGAAGAGCAGCTACTGTTCTTCTCAGTTTCCTTAAAAGAGTTGAACTAGATATGGCCCGTGTGTAGGAAGCAGAGTTCTTTTGTTCTGAGCAAGCTCATTTTTCGGACCCCAAAGGAAACACGGTAGAGTAGAAGAGTGCCGTTTTCTCAAAATCAGAGTCTGTTTCTTGTAAGGCGAGCTAGCGTTTATTTCCCAGTTCTAAATGGAGTTGAATCACATGCAGTTTTTTGTCCTAGGAGCAAGATTTGTTTTCTGGTAAGACGAGTCACTATTGTGCTCCAATTGCCATACACAGTGCAAATAGCACTCGCGTCTGTTCCCAGCAAGTACAGTGTATTGGACTGAAAAGGAGCTACTGTTCTTGACAGTTTCCTAAGCAGAGTTGAACTAGATATGGCCCGTGTGTGTAGGAAGCACAGTTCTTTTTTTCTGAGCAAGCTCACTGTTCAGACGCCATAGGAAACACAGTAGAGTAGAAGAGTGCTCTTTTCTCAAAAGCAGGGTGTGTTTCTTGTAAGGCGAGCTAGTGTTTGTTTCCCAGTTAGAAATGGAGTTGAATCCAATGCAGTTTCTGGTCCTATGAGCAAAAGTTGTTTTCTGGTAAAAAGAGTCACTATTGCGCTCCCATTGTCATACACAGAGCAAGTAGCACTCGCATCTGTTCCCAGCAAGTACAGTGTATTGGACTGAAGAGGAGCTACTGTTCTTGTCAGTTTCCTAAGCAGAGTTGAACTAGATATAGCCCGTGTGTGTAGGAAGCACAGTTCTTTTGTTCTCAGCAAGCTCACTCTTCTGGCCCTATAGAAAACACACTAGAGTAGAAGAGTGCTCTTTTCTCAAAAGCAGAGTGTGTTTCTTGTAAGGCGAGGTAGCGTTTGTTTCCCAGTCCTAAATGGACTTGATTCACAAGCAGTTTCTGGTCCTAAGACCAAGAGTTGTTTTCTGGTAAGAAGAGTCACTATTACTCTCCCATTGTCATACACAGTGCAAACAGCACTGCCGTCTGTTCGCAGCAAGTACAGTGTATTGGACTGAACAGGATCTACTTTTCTTGTCAGTTTCCTAAGCAGAATTGAACTAGATATGGCCCGTGTGTGTAGGAAGCACAGTTTTTTTGTTCTGAGCAACCTCACTGTTCTGGCCATATAGGAAACACAGTAGAGTAGAAGAGTGCTCTTTTCTCAAAAGCAGAGCGTGTTTCTTGTAAGGCGAGCTAGCGTTTGTTTCCCAGTCCTAAGTGGAGTTGAATCACATGCAGTTTCTGGTCCTATGAGCAAGAGTTGTTTTCTGGTAAGTAGAGACACTATTGTGCTCCCATTGCTGTACACAGTGCAAATAGCACTCGCGTCTGTTCCCAGCAAGTACAGTGTACTGTACTGAAGAGGAGCTACTTTTCTTGTCAGTTTCCTAAGAAGAGTTGAACTAGATATGGCCCGTGTGTGTAGGAAGCACAGTTCTTTTTTTCTGAGCAAGCTCACTGTTCGGAACACTTACGAAACACAGTAGAGTAGAAGAGTGCTCTTTTCTCAAAAGCAGATTGTGTTTCTTGTAAGGCGAGATAGCGTTTGTTTCCCAGTCCTAAATGGAGTTGAATCCCATGCAGTTTCTGGTCCTACGAGCAAGAGTTGTTTTCTGGTAAGAAGAGTCACTGTTGCAGTCCCATTGTCATACACAGTGCAAATAGCACTGGCATCTGTTCCCAGCCTGTACAGTGTATTGGACTGAAGAGGATCTACTGTTTTTTCAGTTTCCTAAGCAGAGTTGAACTAGATATGGCCCGTGCATGTAGGAAGAACAGTTCTTTTTTTCTGAGCAAGCTCACTGTTCTGGCCATATAGGAAATACAGTTGAGTAGAAGAGTGCTCTTTTCTCAAAAGCAGAATGTGTTTCTTGTAAGGCAAGCTAGCGTTTATTTCCCAGTTCTAAATGGAGTTGAATCACATGCAGTTTTCGGTCCTACGAGCAAGAGTTGTTTTCTGGTAAGGAAAGTCACTATTGAGCTCACATTGCCATACACAGTGCAAATAGCACTCGCGTCTGTTCCCAGCAAGTACAGTGTATTGGACTGAAGAGGAGCTACTGTTCTTGTCAGTTTCCTAAGCAGAGTTGAACTAGATATGGTCTTGTGTATAGGAAGCACAGTACTTTTGTTCTGAGTAAGCTCACTGTTTGCACCCCATAGGAAACACAGTAGAGTAGAAGAGTTGCTCTTTTCTGAAGCAGAGTGTGTTTCTTGTAAGGTGAGCTAGCGTTTGTTTCCCAGTCCTAAATGGAGTTGAATCACATGCAATTTCTGGTCCTAAGACCAAGAATTGTTTTCTGGTAAGAAGAGTCACTATTACTCTCCCATTGTCATACACAGTGCAAACAGCACTGGCGTCTGTTCCCAGCAAGTACAGTGTATTGGACTGAACAGGATCTACTTTTCTTGTCAGTTTCCTAAGCAGCATTGAACTAGATATGGCCCGTGTGTGAGGGAAGCACAGTTCTTTTGTTCTGAGCAAGCTCACTGTACTGGCACTATAGGAAACACAGCAGAGTAGAAGAGTGCTCTTTTCTCAGAAGCAGAGTGTGTTTCTGGTAAGGCGTAGTAGCGTTTGTTTCCCAGTCCTAAATGGAGTTGAATCCAATGCAGTTTCTGGTCCTACGAGTAAGAGTTGTTTTCTGGTAAATAGAGACACTATTGTGCTCCCATTGTCATACACAGGGCAAATAGCACTGGCGTCTGTTCCCAGCATGTAGAGTGTATTGGACTGAAGAGGAGCTACTGTCATTGTCAGTTTCCTAAGCAGAATTGAACTGGATATGTCCATGTGTGTAGGAAGCACAGTTCTTTTGTTCTGAGCAAGCTCGCTGTACTGGCCCTATGGGAAACACAGGAGAATAGAAGAGTGCTCTTTTCTCAAAAGCAGAGTGTGTTTCTTGTAAGGCGAGCTAGCGTTTGTCTCCCTGTCCTAAATGGAGTTGAATCACATGCATTTTTTGGTCATACGAGCAAGAGTTGTTTTCTGGTAAGGAAAGTCACTATTGCGCTCCCATTGCCATACACAGTGCAAATAGCACTCGCGTCTGTTCCCAGCAAGTACAGTGTATTGGACTGAAGAGGAGCTAATGCTCTTGTCAGTTTCCTAAGCAGAATTGAACTAGATATGTCCGTGTGTGTAGGAAGCACAGATTTTTTGTTCGGAGCAAGCTCACTGTTCTGGCCATATAGGAAAAACAGTAGAGTAGAAGAGTGCTCTTTTATCAAAAGCAGAGCATGTTTCTTGTAAGGCGAGCTAGCGTTTGTTTTCCAGTCCTAAGTGGAGTTGAATCACATGCAGTTCCTGGTCCTGTGAGCAAGAGTTGTTTTCTGGTAAGGAGAGACACTATTGTGCTCCCATTGCTGTACACAGTGCAAATAGCACTGGCGTCTGTTCCCAGCAAGTACAGTGTATTGGACTGAAGAGGAGCAACTGTTCTTCTAAGTTTCCTAAAAAGAGTTGAACTAGATATGGCCCGTGTGTGTAGGAAGCAAAGTTCTTTTGTTCTGAGCAAGCTCATTTTTCGGACCCCAAAGGAAACACAGTAGAGTAGAAGAGTGCTCTTTTCTCAAAAGCAGAGTCTGTTTCTTGTAAGGCGAGCTTGCGTTTATTTCCAAGTTCTAAATGGAGTTGAATCACATGCAGTTTTCAGTCCTACAAGCAAGAGTTGTTTTCTGGTAAGGAAAGTCACTATTGAGCTCCCATTGCCATACACAGTGCAAATAGCACTCGCGTCTGTTCCCAGCAAGTACAGTGTATTGGACTGAAGAGGAGCTACTGTTCTTGTCAGTTTCCTAAGCAGAATTGAACTAGATATGGCCGTGTGTGTAGGAAGCACACCTCTTTTGTTCTTAGCAAGCTCACTGTTCTGGCCATATAGGAAACACAGTAGAGTAGAAGAGTGCTCTTTTCTCAAAAGCAGAGTGTGTTTCTTGTAAGGTAACCTAGCGTTTGTTTCCCAGTCCAAAATGGAGTTGCATCACATGAAGTTTATGGTCATACAAGCAAGAGTTGTTTTCTGGTAAGGAAAGTCACTATTGCACTCCCATTGCCATACACATAACTAATAGCACTCGCGTCTGTTCCCAGCAAGTACAGTGTATTGGACTGAATAGGAGCTATTGTTGTTGTCAGTTTCCTAAGCAGAGTTGAACTAGATAGGGTCCGTGTGTGTAGGAAGCACAGTTTTTTGTTCTGAGCATGCTCACAGTTTGGACCCCATAGGAAACACAGTAGAGTAGAAGAGTGCTTTTTTCTCAAAAGCAGAGTGTGTTTCTTGTAAGGCGAGCTATCGTTTGTTTCCCAGTCCTAAATGGAGTTGAATCACATGCAGTTTCTGGTCCTACGAGCAAGAGTTGTTTTCTGGTAAGAAGAGTCACTATTGTGCTGCCATTGCCATACACAGGACAAATAGCACTGGCGTCTGTTCCTAGCAAGTACAGTGTATTGGACTGAAGAGGACCTACTGTTCTTGTCAGTTTCTTAAGCAGAATTGATCTAGATATGGCCGTGTGTGTAGGAAGCACAGTTCTTTTGTTCTGTGCAAGCTCACTGTTCTGGCCACATAGGAAACACAGTAGAGTAGAAGACTGCCCTTTTCTCAAAAGCAGAGTGTGTTTCTTGTAAGGCAAGCTAGCGTTTGTTTCCCAGTCCTAAATGGAGTTGAATCACATGCAGTTTTCAGTCCTAGGAGCAAGAGTTGTTTTCTGGTAAGGAAAGTCACTATTGTGCTTCAATTGCCATACACAGTGCAAATAGCACTGGCGTCTGTTCCCAGCAAGTACAGTGTATTGGACTGAAGAGGAGCAACTGTTCTTCTAAGTTTCCTAAAAAGAGTTGAACTAGATATGGCCCGTGTGTGTAGGAAGCAAAGTTCTTTTGTTCTGAGCAAGCTCATTTTTCGGACCCCAAAGGAAACACAGTAGAGTAGAAGAGTGCCGTTTTCTCAAAATCAGAGTCTGTTTCTTGTAAGGCGAGCTTGCGTTTATTTCCAAGTTCTAAATGGAGTTGAATCACATGCAGTTTTCAGTCCTACGAGCAAGAGTTGTTTTCTGGTAAGGAAAGTCACTATTGAGCTCCCATTGAAATACACAGTGCAAATAGCACTCGCGTCTCTTCCCAGCAAGTACAGTGTATTGGACTGAAGAGGAGCTACTGTTCTTGACAGTTTCCAAAGCAGAGTTGAACTAGATATGGCCCGTGTGTGTAGAAAGCACAGTTCTTTTTTTCTGAGCAAGCTCACTGTTCAGACGCCATAGGAAACACAGTTGAGTAGAAGAGTGCTCATTTCTCAAAAGCAGAGTGTGTTTCTTGTAAGGCGAGCTAGTATTTGTTTCCCAGTTAGAAATGGAGTTGAATCCCATGCAGTTTCTGGTCCTACGAGCAAGAGTTGTTTTCTGGTAAGAAGAGACACTATTGTGCTCCCATTGTCATACACAGGGCAAATAGCACTGGCGTCTGTTCCCAGCATGTACACTGTATTGTACTGAAGAGGAGCTACTTTTCTTGTCAGTTTCCTAAGCAGAGTTGAACTAGATATGGCCCGTGTGTGTAGGAAGCACAGTTCTTTTGTTCTGAGCAAGCTCACTGTTCGGAACACTTAAGAAACACAGTAGAGTAGAAGAGTGCCCTTTTCTCAAAAGCAGAGTGTGTTTCTTGTAAGGCGAGCTAGCATTTGTTTCCCAGTCCTAAATGGAGTTGAATGACATGCAGTTTCTGGTCCTACGAGCAAGAGTTGTTTCTGGTAAGGAAGTCACTATTGCGCTCCCATTGTCATACACATGGCAAATAGCACTGGCGTCTGTTCCCAGCATGTACAGTGTATCGGACTGAGGAGGAGCTACTGTTCTTGACAGTTTCCTAAGCAGAGTAGAACGAGATATGGCCCGTGTGTGTAGGAAGCACAGTTCTTTTGTTCTGAGCAAGCTCACTGTTCTGGCCCTATGGGAAACACAGTAGAGTAGAAGAGTGCTCTTTTCTCAAAAGCAGAGTGTGTTTCTTGTAAGGCGAGGTAGCGTTTGTTTCCCAGTCCTAAATGGAGTTGAATCCCCTGCAGTTTCTGGTCCTACGAGCAAGAGTTGTTTTCTGGTAAGAAGAGACACTATTGTGCTCCCATTGTCATACACAGGGCAAATAGCATTGGCGTCTTTTCCCAGCATGTAGAGTATATTGGACTGAAGATAAGCTACTGTTCTTGTCAGTTTCCTAAGCAGAATTGAACTGGATATGGCCATGCGTGTAGGAAGCACAGTTCATTTGTTCTGAGCAAGCTCGCTGTACTGGCCATATAGGAAACTCAGTAGAGTAGAAGAGTGCTCTTTTCTCAAAAGCAGAGTGTGTTTCTTGTAAGGCGAGCTAGCGTTTGTTTCCCAGTCCTAAATTGAGTTGAATCACATGCAGTTTTTGGTCCTGCGAGCAAGAGTTGTTTTCTGGTAAGGAAAGTCACTATTGTGTTCCCATTGCCATACACCGTGCAAATAGCCCTCACGTCTGTTCCCAGCAAGTACAGTGTATTGGACTGAAGAGGAGCTACTGTTCTTGTCAGTTTCCTAAGCAGCATTGAACTAGATATGGCCCGTTTGTGAAGGAAGCAAAGTTCTTTTGTTCTGAGCAAGCTCACTGTACTGGCACTATAGGAAACACAGCAGAGTAGAAGAGTGCTCTTTTCTCAGAAGCAGAGTGTGTTTCTGGTAAGGCGTAGTAGCGTTTGTTTCCCAGTCCTAAATGGAGTTGAATCCAATGCAGTTTCTGGTCCTACGAGTAAGAGTTGTTTTCTGGTAAATAGAGACACTATTGTGCTCCCATTGTCATACACAGGGCAAATAGCACTGGCGTCTGTTCCCAGCATGTAGAGTGTATTGGACTGAAGAGGAGCTACTGTCATTGTCAGTTTCCTAAGCAGAATTGAACTGGATATGTCCATGTGTGTAGGAAGCACAGTTCTTTTGTTCTGAGCAAGCTCGCTGTACTGGCCCTATAGGAAACACAGGAGAATAGAAGAGTGCTCTTTTCTCAAAAGCAGAGTGTGTTTCTTGTAAGGCGAGCTAGCGTTTGTTTCCCAGTCCTAAATGGAGTTGAATCACATGCAGTTTTTGGTCCTAGGAGCAAGAGTTGTTTTCTGGTAAGGAAAGTCACTATTGTGCTCCAATTGCCATACACAGTGCAAATAGCACTGGCGTCTGTTCCCAGCAAGTACAGTGTATTGGACTGAAGAGGAGCAACTGTTCTTCTAAGTTTCCTAAAAAGAGTTGAACTAGATATGGCCCGTGTGTGTAGGAAGCAAAGTTCTTTTGTTCTGAGCAAGCTCATTTTTCAGACCCCAAAGGAAACACAGTAGAGTAGAAGAGTGCCGTTTTCTCAAAATCAGAGTCTGTTTCTTGTAATGCGAGCTTGCGTTTATTTCCAAGTTCTAAATGGAGTTGAATCACATGCAGTTTTAAGTCCTACTAGCAAGAGTTGTTTTCTGGTAAGGAAAGTCACTATTGAGCTCCCATTGCCAAACACAGTGCAAATAGCACTCGCGTCTGTTCCCAGCAAGTACAGTGTATTGGACTGAAGAGGAGCTACTGTTCTTAACAGTTTCCAAAGCAGAGTTGAACTAGATATGGCCCGTGTGTGTAGAAAGCACAGTTCTTTTTTTCTGAGCAAGCTCACTGTTCAGACGCCATAGGAAACACAGTTGAGTAGAAGAGTGCTCATTTCTCAAAAGCAGAGTGTGTTTCTTGTAAGGCGAGCTAGTGTTTGTTTCCCAGTTAGAAATGGAGTTGAATCCCATGCAGTTTCTGGTCCTACGAGCAAGAGTTGTTTTCTGGTAAGAAGAGACACTATTGTGCTCCCATTGTCATACACAGGGCAAATAGCACTGGCGTCTGTTCCCAGCATGTACGCTGTATTGTACTGAAGAGGAGCTACTTTTCTTGTCAGTTTCCTAAGCAGAGTTGAACTAGATATGGCCCGTGTGTGTAGGAAGCACAGTTCTTTTGTTCTGAGCAAGCTCACTGTTCGGAACACTTAAGAAACACAGTAGAGTAGAAGAGTGCCCTTTTCTCAAAAGCAGAGTGTGTTTCTTGTAAGGCGAGCTAGTGTTTGTTTCCCAGTCCTAAATGGAGTTGAATGACATGCAGTTTCTGGTCCTACGAGCAAGAGTTGTTTTCTGGTAAGGAAGTCACTATTGCGCTCCCATTGTCATACACAGTGCAAATAGCACTCGCGTCTGTTCCCAGCATGTACAGTGTATCGGACTGAGGAGGAGCTACTGTTCTTGACAGTCTCCTAAGCAGAGTAGAACGAGACATGGCCCGTGTGTGTAGGAAGCACAGTTCTTTTGTTCTGAGCAAGCACACTGTTTGGACCCCAAAGGAAACACAGTAGAGCAGAAGAGTGCCGTTTTCTCAAAATCAGAGTCTGTTTCTTGTAAGGCGAGCTTGCGTTTATTTCCAAGTTCTAAATGGAGTTGAATCACATGCAGTTTTTGCTCATACAAGCAAGAGTTGTTTTCTGGTAAGGAAAGTCACTATTGCACTCCCATAACCGTACACATTACTAATAGCACTCGCGTCTGTTCCCAGCAAGTACAGTGTATTGGACTGAATAGGAGCTACTGTTGTTGTCAGTTTACTAAGCAGAGTTGAACTAGATAGGGTCCGTGTGTGTAGGAAGCACAGTTTTGTGTTCTGAGCATGCTCACTGTTTGGACCCCATAGGAAACACAGTAGAGTAGAAGAGTGCTTTTTTCTCAAAAGCAGAGTGTGTTTCTTGTAATGCGAGCTATCGTTTGTTTCCCAGTCCTAAATGGAGTTGAATCACATGCAGTTTCTGGTCCTACGAGCAAGAGTTCTTTTCTGGTAAGAAGAGTCACTATTGTGCTGCCATTGCCATACACAGGACAAATAGCACTGGCGTCTGTTCCTAGCAAGTACAGTGTATTGGACTGAAGAGGAACTACTGTTCTTGTCAGGTTTATAAGCAGATTTGAACTAGATATGGCCGTGTGTGTAGGAAGCACAGTTTTTTTTTTCTGAGCAAGCTCACTGTTCGGACCCCATAGGAAACACAGTAGAGTAGAAGAGTGCTCTTTTCTCTAAAGCAGAGTGTGTTTCTAGTAATGCGAACTATCATTTGTTTCCCAGTCCTAAATGGAGTTGAATCACAAGCAGTTTCTGATCCTACGAGCAAGAGTTGTTTTCTGGTAAGGAAAGTCACTATTGCGCTCCCATTGCCATACACAGTACAAATAGCACTCGCGTCTGTTCCCAGCAAGTACAGTGTATCGGACTGAAGAGGAGCTATTGTTCTTGTCAGTTTCCTAAGCAGAGTTGAACTAGAAATGGCCCGTGTGTGTAGGAAGCACATTTCTTATGTTCTGAGCAAGCTCACTCTTCTGGCCCTATAGGAAACACAGTAGAGTAGAAGAGTGCTCTTTTCTCAAAAGCAGAGTGTGTTTCTTGTAAAGCGAGCTAGAGTTTGTTTCCCAGTCCTAAATGGAGTTGAATCACATGCAGTTTCTGGTCCTACGAGCAAGAGTTGTTTTATGGTAAGAAGAGTCACTATTGCGCTGCCATTGCCATACAGAGGACAAATAGCACTGGCGTCTGTTCCCAGCATGTACAGTGTATTGGACTGAAGAGGATCTACTGTTGTTGTCAGTTTCCTAAGCAGAATTGAACTAGATATGGCCCTGTGTGTAGGAAGCACAGTTCTTTTTTTCTGAACAAACTCACTGTTTGGACCCCGTAGGAAACACAGTAGAGTAGAAGAGTGCACTTTTCTCAAAAGCAGAGTGTGTTTCTTGTAAGGCGAGTTAGCGTTTGTTTCCCAGTCCTAAATGGAGTTGAATCCCATGCAGTTTCTGGTACTACGAGCAAGAGTTGTTTTCTGGTAAGGAAAGTCACTATTGCGTTCCCATTGCCATACACAGTGCAAATAGCACTCGCGTCTGTTCCCAGCAAGCACAGTGTATCAGACAGAGGAGGAGCTACTGTTCTTGTCAGTTTCCTAAGCAGAGTTGAACGAGATATGGCCCGTGTGTCTAGGAAGCACAGTTCTTATGTTCTGAGAATGCTCACTGTTCCGACCCCATAGGAAACACAGTAGAGTAGAAGAGTGCTCTTTTCTCTAAAGCAGAGTGTGTTTCTTGTAAGGCGAGCTCGCGTTTGTTTCCCAGTCCTAAATTGAGTTGAATCACATGCACTTTTTGGTCCTACGAGCAAGAGTTTTTTGTGGTAAGAAGAGTCACTATTACGCTCCAATTGCCATACACAGTGCAAATAGCACTCGCGTCTGTTCCCCGCAAGTACGTGTATTGGACTGAATAGGAACTACTGTTGTTGTCAGTTTCCTAAGCAGAGTTGAACTAGATATGGTCCGTGTGTGTAGGAAGCACAGTTCTTTTCTTCTGAGCAAGCTCACTGTTCTGGCCCTATAGGAAACACAGGAGAGTACAAGAGTGCTCTTTTCTCAAAAGCAGAGTGTGTTTCTTGTAAGGCGAGCTAGCATTTGTTTCCCAGTCCTAAATGGAGTTGAATGACATGCAGTTTCTGGTCCGACGAGCAAGAGTTGTTTGCTGGTAAGAAAGTCACTATTGCTCTCCCATTGCCATACACAGTGCAAATAGCACTCGCGTCTGTTCCCATCATGTACAGTGTATCGGACTGAGGAGGAGCTACTGTTCTTGACAGTTTCCTAAGCAGAGTAGAACGAGATATGGGCCGTGTGTGTAGGAAGCACAGTTCTTTTGTTCTGAGCAAGCTCACTGTTTGGACCCCATAGGAAACACAGTAGAGAAGAAGAGTGCTCTTTTCTGAAAAGCAGAGTGTGTTTCTTGTAAGGCGAGCTAGCGTTTGTTTCCTAGTCCTAAATGGAGTTGAATCACATGCAGTTTCTGGTCCTAAGAGCAAGAGTTGTTTCCTGTAAGAAGAGTCACTCTTGCGGTCCCTTTGCCATACACAGTGCAAATAGCACTGGCGTCTGTTCCCAACAAGTAAAGTGTATTGGACAGAAGAGGTGGTACTGTTCTTGTCAGTTTATTAAGCGGAGTTGAACTAGATATGGCCCGTGTGTGTAGGAAGCACAGGTCTTTTTTTCTGAGCAAGCTCACTGTTCGGACACCATAGGAAACACAGTAGAGTAGAAGAGTGCTCTTTTCTCAAAAGCAGAGTGTGTTTCCTGTAAGGCGAGCTAGCGTTTGTGTCCCAGCCATAAAGGGACTTGAATCACATGCAGTTTCTGGTCCTATGAGCAAGAGTTGTTTTCTTTTAAGAAGACTCACTATTGTACTCCCTTTGTCATACACAGGGCGAATAGCACTTGCGTCTGTTCCCAGCATGTACTGTGTATTGGCCTGAAGAGGATTCTGTTCTTGTCAGTATCCTAAGCAGAGTTGAACTAGATATGGCCCGTGTGAGTAGGAAGCACAGTTCTTTTGTTCTGAGCAAGCTCACTGTTCTGGCCCTATAGGAAACACAGTAGAGTAGACGAGTGCTCTTTGCTCAAAAGCAGAGTGTGTTTCATGTAAGGCGAGCTTGCATTTGTTTCCTAGTACTAAATGGAGTTGAATCACATGCAGTTTCGGGTCCTATGAGCAAGAGTTGTTTTCTGGTAAGGAAAGTCATTATTGTGTTCCCATTGCCATACACAGTGCAAATAGCACTCGCGTCTGTACCCAGCAAGTACTTTGTATCGGACTGAAGAGGAGCTACTACTCTTGTCAGTTTCCTAAGCAGAGTTGAACTAGATATGGCCCGTGTGTGTAGGAAGCACAGTTCTCTTGTTGTGAGCAAGCTCACTGTTCTGGCCCTATAGGAAACACAGTAGAGTAGATGAGTGCTCTTTTCTCTAAAGCAGAGTGTGTTTCTTGTAAGGCGAGCTCCCGTTTGTTTCCCAGTCCTAAATGGAGTTGAGTCACATGCAGTTTTTGTTCCTATGAGCAAGAGTTGTTTTCTGGTAAAAAGAGTCACTATTGCGCTCCAAATGCCATACAAAGTGCAAATAGCACTCGCGTCTGTTCCCAGCAAGTACAGTGTATTGGACTGAAGAGGAGCTACTGTTCTTCTCAGTTCCCTAAGCAGAGTTGAACTAGGTATGGCCCGTGTGTGTAGGAAGCAAAGTTCTTTTGTTCTGAGCAAGCTCACTGTTCTGGCCCTATAGGAAACACAGTAGAGTAGAAGAGTGCTCTTTTCTGTAAAGCAGAGTGTGTTTCTTGTAAGGCGAGCTCGTGTTTGTTTCCTAGTCCTAAATGGACTTGAATCACATGCAGTTTCTGGTCCTACGAGCAAGAGTTGTTTTCTGGGAAAGAAAGTCACTATTGCACTCCCATTGCCATACACATTACTAATAGCACGCGCGTCTGTTCCCAGCAAGTACAGTGTATTGGACTGAATAGGAGCTACTGTTCTTGTCAGTTTCCTAAGCAGAGTTGAACTAGATAGGGTCCGTGTGTGTAGGAAGCACAGTTTTTTGTTCTGAGCATGCTCACTGTTTGGACCCCATAGGAAACACAGTAGAGTAGAAGAGTGCTTTTTTCTCAAAAGCAGAGTGTGTTTCTTGTAAGGCGAGCTTTCGTTTGTTTCCCAGTCCTAAATGGAGTTGAATCACATGCAGTTTCTGGTCCTACGAGCAAGAGTAGTTTTCTGGTAAGAAGAGTCACTATTGTGCTGCCATTGCTATACACAGGACAAATAGCACTGGGGTATGTTCCCAGCATGTACAGTGTATGGGACTGAAGAGGATCTACTGTTGTTGTCAGTTTCCTAAGCAGAATTCAACTAGATATGGCCGTGTGTGTAGGAAGCACAGTTCTTTTGTTCTGAGCAAGCTCACTGTTCGGACCACATAGGAAACACAGTAGAGTAGAAGAGTGCTCTTTTCTCTAAAGCAGAGTGTGTTTCTTGTAAGGCGAGCTAGCATTTGTTTCCCAGTCCTAAATGGAGTTGAATCACATGCAGTTCCTGATCCTACGAGCAAGAGTTGATTTCTGGTAAGGAAAGTCACTATTGCGCTCCCATTGCCATACACAGTGCAAATATCACTCCCGTCTGTTCCCAGCAAGTATAGTGTTTTGGACTGAAGAGGAGCTACTGTTTTGTCAGTTTCCTAAGCAGAGATGAACTAGATATGGCCCGTGTGTGTAGGTAGCACAGTTCTTTTGTTCTGAGCAAGCTCACTCTTCTGGCCCTATAGGAAACACAGTAGAGTAGAAGAGTGCTCTTTTCTCAAAAGCAGAGTGTGTTTCATGTAAGGCGAGCTTGCATTTGTTTCCTAGTACTAAATGGAGTTGAATCACATGCAGTTTCGGGTCCTATGAGCAAGAGTTGTTTTCTGGTAAGGAAAGTCATTATTGTGTTCCCATTGCCATACACAGTGCAAATAGCACTCGCGTCTGTACCCAGCAAGTACTTTGTATCGGACTGAAGAGGAGCTACTACTCTTGTCAGTTTCCTAAGCAGAGTTGAACTAGATATGGCCCGTGTGTGTAGGAAGCACAGTTCTCTTGTTGTGAGCAAGCTCACTGTTCTGGCCCTATAGGAAACACAGTAGAGTAGAAGAGTGCTCTTTCCTCAAAAGCAGAGTGTGTTTCTTGTAAGGTGAGCTACCGTTTGTTTCCCAGTCCTAAATGGAGTTGAATGACATGCAGTTTCTGGTCCTACAAGCAAGAGTTTTTTTCTGGTAAGGAAGTCACTATTGCGCTCCCATTGCCATACACAGTGCAAATAGCACTCGTGTCTGTTCCCAGCAAGTACAGTGTATCGGACTGAGAAGGAGCTACTGTTCTTAACAGTTTCCTAAGCAGAGTAGAACGAGATATGGCCCTGTGTGTAGTAAGCACAGTTCTTTTGTTCTGAGCAAGCTCACTGTTTGGACCCCATAGGAAACACAGTAGAGAAGAAGAGTGCTCTTTTATGAAAAGCAGAGTGTGTTTCATGTAAGGCGAGCTAGCGTTTGTTTCCTAGTCCTAAATGGAGTTGAATCACATGCAGTTTCTGGTCCTACGAGCAAGAGTTGTTTTCTGGTAAGGAAAGTCACTATTGCGCTCCCATTGCCATACACAGTGCAAATAGCACTGGCGTCTGTTCCCAGCAAGTATAGTGTTTTGGACTGAAGAGGAGCTACTGTTCTTGTCAGTTTCCTAAGCAGAGTTGAACTAGATATGGCCCGTGGGTGTAGGAAGCACAGTTTTTTTGTTCTGAGCAAGCTCACTGTTGGGAACACAAAGGAAACACAGTAGAATTGAAGAGTGCTCTTTTCTCAAAAGCAGAGTGTCTTTCTTGGAAGGCGAGCTAGCGTTTGTTTCCTGGTCCTAAATGGAGTTGAGTCACATGCAGTTTTTTGTCCTACGAGCAAGATTTGTTTTCTGGTAAGACGAGTAACTATTGTGCTCCAAATGCCATACACAGTGCAAATAGCACTGGCGTCTGTTCCCTGCAAGTACAGTGTATTGGACTGAAGAGTAGCTACTGTTCTTGTCAGTTTCCTAAGCAGAGTTGAACTAGATATGACACGTGTGTGTAGGAAGCACAGTTCTTTTGTTCTGAGAAAGCTCACTGTTCTGTCCTTATAGGAAACACAGTAGAGTAGAAGAGTGCTCTTTTCTCAAAAGCAGAGTGTGTTTCTATTAAGGCGAGCTAGCGTTTGTATCCCAGTCCAAAATGGAGTTGAATCCCATGCATTTTCTGGTCCTACGAGCAAGAGTTGTTTTCTGGTGAGGAAAGTCACTATTGCGCTCCCATTGCCATACACAGTGCAAATAGCACTCGCGTCTGTTCCCAGCAAGTACAGTGTATCGGACTGAAGAGGAGCTACTGTTCTTCTCAGTTCCCTAAGCAGAGTTGAACTAGGTATGGCCCGTGTGTGTAGGAAGCAAAGTTCTTTTGTTCTGAGCAAGCTCACTGTTCTGGCCCTATAGGAAACACAGTAGAGTAGAAGAGTGCTCTTTTCTCTAAAGCAGAGTGTGTTTCTTGTAAGGCGAGCTCGTGTTTGATTCCTAGTCCTAAATGGACTTGAATCACATGCAGTTTCTGGTCCTACGAGCAAGAGTTGTTTTCTGGGAAAGAAAGTCACTTTTGCACTCCCATTGCCATACACATTACTAATAGCACGCGCGTCTGTTCCCAGCAAGTACAGTGTATTGGACTGAATAGGAGCTACTGTTCTTGTCAGTTTCCTAAGCAGAGTTGAACTAGATAGGGTCCGTGTGTGTAGGAAGCACAGTTTTTTGTTCTGAGCATGCTCACTGTTTGGACCCCATAGGAAACACAGTAGAGTAGAAGAGTGCAATTTTCTCAAAAGCAGAGTGTGTTTCTTGTAAGGCGAGCTAGTGTTTGTTTCCTAGTCCTAAATGGAGTTGAATCACATGCAGTTACTGGTCCTACGAGCAAGACTTGTTTTCTGGTAAGAAGAGTCACTATTGTGCTCCCATTGTCATACACAGGGCAAATAGCACTGGCGTATGTTCCCAGCATGTACAGTGTATGGGACTGAAGAGGATCTACTGTTGTTGTCAGTTTCCTAAGCAGAATTGAACTAGATATGGCCGTGTGTGTAGGAAGCACAGTTCTTTTGTTCTGAGCAATCTCACTGTTTGGACCCCTTAGGAAACACAGTAGAGTAGAAGAGTGCTCTTTCCTCAAAAGCAGAGTGTGTTTCTTGTAAGGTGAGCTACCGTTTGTTTCCCAGTCCTAAATGGAGTTGAATCCCATGCAGTTTCTGGTCCCACGAGCAAGAGTTGTTTTCTGGTAAGGAAAGTCACTATTGCGTTCCCATTGACATACACAGTGCAAATAGCACTCGCGTCTGTTCCCAGCAAGTACAGTGTATCGGACAGAGGAGGAGCTACTGTTCTTAACAGTTTCCTAAGCAGAGTAGAACGAGATATGGCCCTGTGTGTAGGAAGCACAGTTCTTTTGTTCTGAGCAAGCTCACTGTTTGGACCCCATAGGAAACACAGTAGAGAAGAAGAGTGCTCTTTTATGAAAAGCAGAGTGTGTTTCATGTAAGGCGAGCTAGCGTTTGTTTCCTAGTCCTAAATGGAGTTGAGTCACATGCAGTTTTTTGTCCTACAAGCAAGATTTGTTTTCTGGTAAGACGAGTGACTATTGTTCTCCAAATGCCATACACAGTGCAAATAGCACTGGCGTTTGTTCCCCGCAAGTACAGTGTATTGGACTGAAGAGTAGCTACTGTTCTTGTCAGTTTCCTAAGCAGAGTTGAACTAGATATGACACGTGTGTGTAGGAAGCACAGTTCTTTTGTTCTGAGAAAGCTCACTGTTCTGTCCTTATAGGAAACACAGTAGAGTAGAAGAGTGCTCTTTTCTCAAAAGCAGAGTGTGTTTCTATTAAGGCGAGCTAGCGTTTGTATCCCAGTACAAAATGGAGTTGAATCGCATGCATTTTCTGGTCTTACGAGCAAGAGTTGTTTTCTGGTGAGGAAAGTCACTATTGCGCTCCCATTGCCATACACAGTGCAAATAGCACTCGCGTCTGTTCCCAGCAAGTACAGTGTATCGGACTGAAGAGGAGCTACTGTTTTGTCAGTTTCCTAAGCAGAGATGAACTAGATATGGCCCGTGTGTGTAGGAAGCACAGTTCTTTTGTTCTGAGCAAGCTCACTCTTCTGGCCCTATAGGAAACACAGTAGAGTAGAAGAGTGCTCTTTTCTCAAAAGCAGAGTGTGTTTCTTGTAAGGCGAGCTAGCGTTTGTTTCCCAGTCCTAAATGGAGTTGAATCACATGCAGGTTCTGGTCCTACGAGCAAGAGTTGTTTTCTGGTAAGGAAGTCACTATTGCGCTCCCATTGTCATAAACAGTGCAAATAGCACTCGTGTCTGTTCCCAGCATGTACAGTGTATCGGACTGAGGAGGAGCTACTGTTCTTGACAGTTTCCTAAGCAGAGTAGAACGAGACATGGCCCGTGTGTGTAGGAAGCACAGTTCTTTTGTTCTGAGCAAGCACACTGTTTGGACCCCAAAGGAAACACAGTAGAGCAGAAGAGTGCCGTTTTCTCAAAATCAGAGTATGTTTCTTGTAAGGCGAGCTTGCGTTTATTTCCAAGTTCTAAATGGAGTTGTATCACATGCAGTTTTTGGTCATACAAGCAAGAGTTGTTTTCTGGTAAGGAAAGTCACTATTGCACTCCCATTGCCGTACACATTACTAATAGCACTCGCGTCTGTTCCCAGCAAGTACAGTGTATTGGACTGAATAGGAGCTACTGTTGTTGTCAGTTTACTAAGCAGAGTTGAACTAGATAGGGTCCGTGTGTGTAGGAAGCACAGTTTTTTGTTCTGAGCATGCTCACAGTTTGGACCCCATAGGAAACACAGTAGAGTAGAAGAGTGCTTTTTTCTCAAAAGCAGAGTGTGTTTCTTGTAAGGCGAGCTATCGTTTGTTTCCCAGTCCTAAATGGAGTTGAATCACATGCAGTTTCTGGTCCTACGAGCAAGAGTTGTTTTCTGGTAAGAAGAGTCACTATTGTGCTGCCATTGCCATACACAGGACAAATAGCACTGGCGTCTGTTCCTAGCAAGTACAGTGTATTGGACTGAAGAGGAACTACTGTTCTTGTCAGGTTTATAAGCAGATTTGAACTAGATATGGCCGTGTGTGTAGGAAGCACAGTTTTTTTTTTTTTCTGAGCAAGCTCACTGTTCGGACCCCATAGGAAATACAGTAGAGTAGAAGAGTGCTCTTTTCTCTAAAGCAGAGTGTGTTTCTAGTAATGCGAACTAGCATTTGTTTCCCAGTCCTAAATGGAGTTGAATCACAAGCAGTTTCTGATCCTACCAGCAAGAGTTGTTTTCTGGTAAGGAAAGTCACTATTGCGCTCCCATTGCCATACACAGTACAAATAGCACTCGCGTCTGTTCCCAGCAAGTACAGTGTATCGGACTGAAGAGGAGCTATTGTTCTTGTCAGTTTCCTAAGCAGAGTTGAACTAGAAATGGCCCGTGTGTGTAGGAAGCACATTTCTTATGTTCTGAGCAAGCTCACTCTTCTGGCCCTATAGGAAACACAGTGGAGTAGAAGAGTGCTCTTTTCTCAAAAGCAGAGTGTGTTTCTTGTAAAGCGAGCTAGAGTTTGTTTCCCAGTCCTAAATGGAGTTGAATCACATGCAGTTTCTGGTCCTACGAGCAAGAGTTGTTTTATGGTAAGAAGAGTCACTATTGCGCTGCCATTGCCATACAGAGGACAAATAGCACTGGCGTCTGTTCCCAGCATGTACAGTGTATTGGACTGAAGAGGATCTACTGTTGTTGTCAGTTTCCTAAGCAGAATTGAACTAGATATGGCCCTGTGTGTAGGAAGCAAAGTTCTTTTTTTCTGAGCAAACTCACTGTTTGGACCCCTTAGGAAACACAGTAGAGTAGAAGAGTGCACTTTTCTCAAAAGCAGAGTGTGTTTCTTGTAAGGCGAGTTAGCGTTTGTTTCCCAGTCCTAAATGGAGTTGAATCCCATGCAGTTTCTGGTCCTACGAGCAAGAGTTGTTTTCTGATAAGGAAAGTCACTATTGCGTTCCCATTGCCATACACAGTGCAAATAGCACTCGAGTCTGTTCCCAGCAAGCACAGTGTATCAGACAGAGGAGGAGCTACTGTTCTTGTCAGTTTCCTAAGCAGAGTTGAACGAGATATGGCCCGTGTGTCTAGGAAGCACAGTTCTTATGTTCTGAGCAAGCTCACTGTTCCGACCCCATAGGAAACACAGTAGAGTAGAAGAGTGCTCTTTTCTCTAAAGCAGAGTGTGTTTCTTGTAAGGCGAGCTCGCGTTTGTTTCCCAGTCCTAAATGGAGTTGAATCACATGCACTTTTTGGTCCTACGAGCAAGAGTTTTTTGTGGTAAGAAGAGTCACTATTACGCTCCAATTGCCATACATAGTGCAAATAGCACTCGCGTCTGTTCCCCGCAAGTACGTGTATTCGACTGAATAGGAACTACTGTTCTTGTCAGTTTCCTAAGCAGAGTTGAACTAGATATGGTCCGTGTGTGTAGGAAGCACAGTTCTTTTCTTCTGAGCAAGCTCACTGTTCTGGCCCTATAGGAAACACAGGAGAGTACAAGAGTGCTCTTTTCTCAAAAGCAGAGTGTGTTTCTTGTAAGGCGAACTAGCATTTGTTTCCCAGTCCTAAATGGAGTTGAATGACATGCAGTTTCTGGTCCGACGAGCAAGAGTTGTTTGCTGGTAAGAAAGTCACTATTGTTCTCCCATTGCCATACACAGTGCAAATAGCACTCGCGTCTGTTCCCAGCATGTACAGTGTATCGGACTGAGGAGGAGCTACTGTTCTTGACAGTTTCCTAAGCAGAGTAGAACGAGATATGGCCCGTGTGTGTAGGAAGCACAGTTCTTTTGTTCTGAGCAAGCTCACTGTTTGGACCCCATAGGAAACACAATAGAGAAGAAGAGTGCTCTTTTCTGAAAAGCAGAGTGTGTTTCTTGTAAGGCGAGCTAGCGTTTGTTTCCTAGTCCTAAATGGAGTTGAATCACATGCAGTTTCTGGTCCTACGAGCAAGAGTTGTTTCCTGTAAGAAGAGTCACTCTAGCGGTCCCTTTGCCATACACAGTGCAAATAGCACTGGCGTCTGTTCCCAACAAGTAAAGTGTATTGGACAGAAGAGGTGGTACTGTTCTTGTCAGTTTCCTAAGCGGAGTTGAACTAGATATGGCCCGTGTGTGTAGGAAGCACAGGTCTTTTTTTCTGAGCAAGCTCACTGTTCGGACACCATAGGAAACACAGTAGAGTAGAAGAGTGCTCTTTTCTCAAAAGCAGAGTGTGTTTCCTGTAAGGCGAGCTAGCGTTTGTGTCCCAGCCCTAAAAGGAGTTGAATCACATGCAGTTTCTGGTCCTATGAGCAAGAGTTTTTTTCTTTTAAGAAGACTCACTATTGCACTCCCTTTGTCATACACAGGGCAAATAGCACTTGCGTCTGTTCCCAGCATGTACTGTGTATTGGCCTGAAGAGGATTCTGTTCTTGTCAGTTTCCTAAGCAGAGTTGAACTAGATATGGCCCGTGTGAGTAGGAAGCACAGTTCTTTTGTTCTGAGCAAGCTCACTGTTCTGGCCCTATAGGAAACACAGTAGAGTAGACGAGTACTCTTTGCTCAAAAGCAGAGTGTGTTTCATGTAAGGCGAGCTTGCATTTGTTTCCTAGTACTAAATGGAGTTGAATCACATGCAGTTTCGGGTCTTATGAGCAAGAGATGTTTTCTGGTAAGGAAAGTCATTATTGTGTTCCCATTGCCATACACAGTGCAAATAGCACTCGCGTCTGTACCTAGCAAGTACTTTGTATCGGACTGAAGAGGAGCTACTACTCTTGTCAGTTTCCTAAGCAGAGTTGAACTAGATATGGCCCGTGTGTGTAGGAAGCACAGTTCTCTTGTTGTGAGCAAGCTCACTGTTCTGGCCCTATAGGAAACACAGTAGAGTAGATGAGTGCTCTTTTCTCTAAAGCAGAGTGTGTTTCTTGTAAGGCGAGCTCCCGTTTGTTTCCCAGTCCTAAATGGAGTTGAGTCACATGCAGTTTTTGTTCCTACGAGCAAGAGTTGTTTTCTGGTAAAAAGAGTCACTATTGCGCTCCAAATGCCATACAAAGTGCAAATAGCACTCGCGTCTGTTCCCAGCAAGTACAGTGTATTGGACTGAAGAGGAGCTACTGTTCTTCTCAGTTCCCTAAGCAGAGTTGAACTAGGTATGGCCCGTGTGTGTAGGAAGCAAAGTTCTTTTGTTCTGAGCAAGCTCACTGTTCTGGCCCTATAGGAAACACAGTAGAGTAGAAGAGTGCTCTTTTCTCTAAAGCAGAGTGTGTTTCTTGTAAGGCGAGCTCGTGTTTGTTTCCTAGTCCTAAATGGACTTGAATCACATGCAGTTTCTGGTCCTACGAGCAAGAGTTGTTTTCTGGGAAAGAAAGTCACTATTGCACTCTCATTGCCATACACATTACTAATAGCACGCGCGTCTGTTCCCAGCAAGTACAGTGTATTGGACTGAATAGGAGCTACTGTTCTTGTCAGTTTTCTAAGCAGAGTTGAACTAGATAGGGTCCGTGTGTGTAGGAAGCACAGTTTTTTGTTCTGAGCATGCTCACTGTTTGGACCCCATAGGAAACACAGTAGAGTAGAAGAGTGCTTTTTTCTCAAAAGCAGAGTGTGTTTCTTGTAAGGCGAGCTATCGTTTGTTTCCCAGTCCTAAATGGAGTTGAATCACATGCAGTTTCTGGTCCTATGAGCAAGAGTTGTTTTCTGGTAAGAAGAGTCACTATTGTGCTGCCATTGCCATACACAGGACAAATAGCAATGGCGTCTGTTCCTAGCAAGTACAGTGTATTGGACTGAAGAGGACCTACTGTTCTTGTCAGGTTTATAAGCAGATTTGAACTAGATATGGCCGTGTGTGTAGGAAGCACAGTTTTTTTGTTCTGAGCAAGCTCACTGTTCGGACCACATAGGAAACACAGTAGAGTAGAAGAGTGCTCTTTTCTCTAAAGCAGAGTGTGTTTCTTGTAAGGCGAGCTAGCATTTGTTTCCCAGTCATAAATGGAGTTGAATCACATGCAGTTCCTGATCCTACGAGCAAGAGTTGATTTCTGGTAAGGAAAGTCACTATTGCGCTCCCATTGCCATACACAGTGCAAATAGCACTCCCGTCTGTTCCCAGCAAGTATAGTTTTTTGGACTGAAGAGGAGCTACTGTTCTTGTCAGTTTCCTAAGCAGAGTTGAACTACATATGGCCCGTGTGTGTAGGAAGCACAGTTCTCTTGTTGTGAGCAAGCTCACTGTTCTGGCCCTATAGGAAACACAGTAGAGTAGATGAGTGCTCTTTTCTCTAAAGCAGAGTGTGTTTCTTGTAAGGCGAGCTCCCGTTTGTTTCCCAGTCCTAAATGGAGTTGAGTCACATGCAGTTTTTGTTCCTACGAGCAAGAGTTGTTTTCTGGTAAAAAGAGTCACTATTGCGCTCCAAATGCCATACAAAGTGCAAATAGCACTCGCGTCTGTTCCCAGCAAGTACAGTGTATTGGACTGAAGAGGAGCTACTGTTCTTCTCAGTTCCCTAAGCAGAGTTGAACTAGGTATGGCCCGTGTGTGTAGGAAGCAAAGTTCTTTTGTTCTGAGCAAGCTCACTGTTCTGGCCCTATAGGAAACACAGTAGAGTAGAAGAGTGCTCTTTTCTCTAAAGCAGAGTGTGTTTCTTGTAAGGCGAGCTCGTGTTTGTTTCCTAGTCCTAAATGGACTTGAATCACATGCAGTTTCTGGTCCTACGAGCAAGAGTTGTTTTCTGAGAAAGAAAGTCACTATTGCACTCCCATTGCCATACACATTACTAATAGCACGCGCGTCTGTTCCCAGCAAGTACAGTGTATTGGACTGAATAGGAGCTACTGTTCTTGTCAGTTTCCTAAGCAGAGTTGAACTAGATAGGGTCCGTGTGTGTAGGAAGCACAGTTTTTTGTTCTGAGCATGCTCACTGTTTGGACCCCATAGGAAACACAGTAGAGTAGAAGAGTGCAATTTTCTCAAAAGCAGAGTGTGTTTCTTGTAAGGCGAGCTAGTGTTTGTTTCCTAGTCCTAAATGGAGTTGAATCACATGCAGTTACTGGTCCTACGAGCAAGACTTGTTTTCTGGTAAGAAGAGTCACTATTGTGCTCCCATTGTCATACACAGGGCAAATAGCACTGGCGTATGTTCCCAGCATGTACAGTGTATGGGTCTGAAGAGGATCTACTGTTGTTGTCAGTTTCCTAAGCAGAATTGAACTAGATATGGCCGTGTGTGTAGGAAGCACAGTTCTTTTGTTCTGAGCAATCTCACTGTTTGGACCCCTTAGGAAACACAGTAGAGTAGAAGAGTGCTCTTTCCTCAAAAGCAGAGTGTGTTTCTTGTAAGGCGAGCTACCGTTTGTTTCCCAGTCCTAAATGGAGTTGAATCCCATGCAGTTTCTGGTCCCACGAGCAAGAGTTGTTTTCTGGTAAGGAAAGTCACTATTGCGTTCCCATTGACATACACAGTGCAAATAGCACTCGCGTCTGTTTCCAGCAAGTACAGTGTATCGGACAGAGGAGGAGCTACTGGTCTTGTCAGTTTCCTAAGCAGAGTTGAACGAGATATGGCCCGTGTGTCTAGGAAGCACAGTTCTTATGTTCTCAGCAAGCTCACTGTTCTGGCACTATAGGAAACACAGTAGAGTAGAAGAGTGCTCTTTTCTCTAAAGCAGAGTGTGTTTCTTGTAAGGCGAGCTCGCGTTTGTTTCCCAGTCCTAAATGGAGTTGAATTACATGCAATTTTTGGTCCTACGAGCAAGAGTTGTTTTGTGGTAAGAAGAGTCACTATTACGCTCCAATTGCCATACACAGTGCAAATAGCACTCGCGTTTGTTCAGAGCAAGTACGTGTATTGGACTGAATAGGAGCTACTGTTCTTTTCAGTTTCCTAAGCAGAGTTGAACTAGATATGGTCCGTGTGTGTAGGAAGCACAGTTCTTTTGTTCTGAGCAAGCTCACTGTTCTGGCCCTATAGGAAACACAGGAGAGTACAAGAGTGCTCTTTTCTCAAAAGCAGAGTGTGTTTCTTGTAAGGCGAGCTAGCGTTTGTTTCCCAGTCCTAAATGGAGTTGAATGACATGCAGTTTCTGGTCCTACAAGCAAGAGTTGTTTTCTGGTAAGGAAGTCACTATTGCGCTCCCATTGCCATACACAGTGCAAATATCACTCGTGTCTGTTCCCAGCAAGTACAGTGTATCGGACTGAGGAGGAGCTACTGTTCTTAACAGTTTCCTAAGCAGAGTAGAACGAGATATGGCCCTGTTGTAGGAAGCACAGTTCTTTTGTTCTGAGCAAGCTCACTGTTTGGACCCCATAGGAAACACAGTAGAGAAGAAGAGTGCTCTTTTATGAAAAGCAGAGTGTGTTTCATGTAAGGCGAGCTAGCGTTTGTTTCCTAGTCCTAAATGGAGTTGAATCACATGCAGTTTCTGGTCCTACGAGCAAGAGTTGTTTTCTGGTAAGGAAAGTCACTATTGCGCTCCCATTGCCATACACAGTGCAAACAGCACTGGCGTCTGTTCCCAGCAAGTATAGTGTTTTGGACTGAAGAGTAGCTACTGTTCTTGTCAGTTTCCTAAGCAGAGTTGAACTAGATATGGCCCGTGGGTGTAGGAAGCACAGTTTTTTTGTTCTGAGCAAGCTCACTGTTGGGAACACAAAGGAAACACAGTAGAATTGAAGAGTGCTCTTTTCTCAAAAGCATAGTGTCTTTCTTGGAAGGCGAGCTAGCGTTTGTTTCCTAGTCCTAAATGGAGTTGAGTCACATGCAGTTTTTTGTCCTACGAGCAAGATTTGTTTTCTGGTAAGACGAGTGACTATTGTGCTCCAAATGCCATACACAGTGCAAATAGCACTGGCGTCTGTTCCCCGCAAGTACAGTGTATTGGACTGAAGAGGAGCTACTGTTCTTGTCAGGTACCTAAGCAGAATTGAACTAAGTATGGCGGTGTGTGTAGGAAGCACAGTTCTTTTGTTCTGAGTAATCTCACTGTTCTGGCCCTATAGGAAACACAGTAGAGTAGAAGAGTACTCTTTTCTCAAAAGCAGAGTGTGTTTCTATTAAGGCGAGCTAGCGTTTGTATCCCAGTCCAAAATGGAGTTGAATCCCATGCATTTTCTGGTCCTACGAGCAAGAGTTGTTTTCTGGTGAGGAAAGTCACTATTGCGCTCCCATTGCCATACACAGTGCAAATAGCACTCGCGTCTGTTCCCAGCAAGTACAGTGTATCGGACTGAAGAGGAGCTACTGTTTTGTCAGTTTCCTAAGCAGAGATGAACTAGATATGGCCCGTGTGTGTAGGAAGCACAGTTCTTTTATTCTGAGCAAGCTCACTCTTCTGGCCCTATAGGAAACACAGTAGAGTAGAAGAGTGCTCTTTTCTCAAAAGCAGAGTGTGTTTCTTGTAAGGCGAGCTAGCGTTTGTTTCCCAGTCCTAAATGGAGTTGAATCACATGCAGGTTCTGGTCCTACGAGCAAGAGTTGTTTTCTGGTAAGGAAGTCACTATTGCGCTCCCATTGTCATACACAGTGCAAATAGCACTCGCGTCTGTTCCCAGCATGTACAGTGTATCGGACTGAGGAGGAGCTACTGTTCTTGACAGTTTCCTAAGCAGAGTAGAACGAGACATGGCCCGTGTGTGTAGGAAGCACAGTTCTTTTGTTCTGAGCAAGCACACTGTTTGGACCCCAAAGGAAACACAGTAGAGCAGAAGAGTGCCGTTTTCTCAAAATCAGAGTATGTTTCTTGTAAGGCGAGCTTGCGTTTATTTCCAAGTTCTAAATGGAGTTGTATCACATGCAGTTTTTGGTCATACAAGCAAGAGTTGTTTTCTGGTAAGGAAAGTCACTATTGCACTCCCATTGCCGTACACATTACTAATAGCACTCGCGTCTGTTCCCAGCAAGTACAGTGTATTGGACTGAATAGGAGCTACTGTTGTTGTCAGTTTACTAAGCAGAGTTGAACTAGATAGGGTCCGTGTGTGTAGGAAGCACAGTTTTTTGTTCTGAGCATGCTCACTGTTTGGACCCCGTAGGAAACACAGTAGAGTAGAAGAGTGCTTTTTTCTCAAAAGCAGAGTGTGTTTCTCGTAAGGCGAGCTATCGTTTGTTTCCCAGTCCTAAATGGAGTTGAATCACATGCAGTTTCTGGTCCTACGAGCAAGAGTTGTTTTCTGGTAAGAAGAGTCACTATTGTGCTGCCATTGCCATACACAGGACAAATAGCCCTGGCGTCTGTTCCTAGCAAGTACAGTGTATTGGACTGAAGAGGAACTACTGTTCTTGTCAGGTTTATAAGCAGATTTGAACTAGATATTGCCGTGTGTGTAGGAAGCACAGTTTTTTTTTTTTTCTGAGCAAGCTCACTGTTCGGACCCCATAGGAAACACAGTAGAGTAGAAGAGTGCTCTTTTCTCTAAAGCAGAGTGTGTTTCTAGTAATGCGAACTAGCATTTGTTTCCCAGTCCTAAATGGAGTTGAATCACAAGCAGTTTCTGATCCTACCAGCAAGAGTTGTTTTCTGGTAAGGAAAGTCACTATTGCGCTCCCATTGCCATACACAGTACAAATAGCACTCGCGTCTGTTCCCAGCAAGTACAGTGTATCGGACTGAAGAGGAGCTATTGTTCTTGTCAGTTTCCTAAGCAGAGTTGAACTAGAAATGGCCCGTGTGTGTAGGAAGCACATTTCTTATGTTCTGAGCAAGCTCACTCTTCTGGCCCTATAGGAAACACAGTAGAGTAGAAGAGTGCTCTTTTCTCAAAAGCAGAGTGTGTTTCTTGTAAAGCGAGCTAGAGTTTGTTTCCCAGTCCTAAATGGAGTTGAATCACATGCAGTTTCTGGTCCTACGAGCAAGAGTTGTTTTCTGGGGAAGAAAGTCACTATTGCACTCCCATTGCCATACACATTACAAATAGCAATCGCGTCTGTTCTCAGCAAGTACAGTGTATTGGACTGAATAGGAGCTACTGTTCTTGTCAGTTTCCTAAGCAGAGTTGAACTAGATATTGTCCGTGTGTGTAGGAACCACAGTTTTTTGTTCTGAGCAAGCTCACTGTTCAGATCCCATAGGAAACACAATAGAGTAGAAGAGTGCTCTTTTCTCAAAAGCAGAATGTGTTTCATGTAAGGCGAGCTGGCATTTGTTTCCCAGTCCTAAATGGAGTTGAATCACATGCAGTTTTTGGTCCTACCAGCAAGAGTTGTTTTCTGGTAAGGAAAGTCACTATTGCGCTCCCATTGCCATACACAGTGCAAATAGCACTCGCATCTGTTCCCAGCAAGTACAGTATATCGTACTGAAGTGGAGCAACTGTTCTTGTCAGTTTCCTAAGCAGTGTTGAACTAGATATGGCCCGTGTGTAGGAAGCACAGTTCTTTTGTTCTGAGCAAGCTCATTGTTCTGGCCTATTTGGAAACACAGTAGAGTAGAAGAGTGCTCTTTTCTCTAAAGCAGAGTGTGTTTCTTTTAAGGCCAGCTAGCGTTTGTTTCCCAGTCCTAAATAGAGTTGAATCCCATGCATTTTCTGGTCCTACGAGCAAGAGTTGTTTTCTGGTAAGAAGAGTCAATATTGCGCTACCATTGTCATACACAGGACAAATAGCACTGGCGTCTGTTCCCAGCAAGTACAGTGTATTGGACTGAAGAGGATCTACTGTTCTTGTCAGGTTCGTAAGCAGAATTGAAATAGATATGGCCGTGTGTGTAGGAAGCACAGTTCTTTTGTTCTGAGCAAGTTCACTGTTCGGACTTCTTAGGAAACACAGTAGAGTAGAAGAGTGCTTTTTTCTCTAAAGTAGAGTGTGTTTCTTGTAAGGCGAGCTAGTGTTTGTTTCACAGTCCTAAATGGAGTCGAACCACATGAAGTTTCTGGTCCTATGAGCAAGAGTTGTTTTCTGGTAAGAAGAGTCACTATTGTGCTCCCATTGTCATACGCAGTGCAAATAGCACTGGCGTCTGTTCCCAGCATGTACAGTGTATTGGACTGAAGAGGATCTACTGTTCTTGTCAGGTTCCTAAGCAGAGTTGAACTAGATATGGCCGTGTGTAGGAAGCACACTTCTTTTGTTCTGAGCAAGCTCACTCTTCTGGCCCTGTAGCAATCACAGTAGAGTAGAAGAGTGCTCTTTTCTCAAAAGCAGAGTGTGTTTCTTGTAAGGCGAGCTAGCGTTTGTTTCCCAGGCCTAAATGGAGTTGGATCACATGCAGGTTCTGGTCCTACGAGCAAGAGTTGTTTTCTGGTAAAGAAAGTCACTATTGTGCTCCCATGGTCATACACAGTGCAAAAAGCACTCGCGTCTGTTCCCAGCAAGTACAGTGTATCAGACTGAAGAAAAAGCTACTGTTCTTGTCAGTTTCCTAAGCAGAGTTGAACGAGATATGTCCCGTGTGTGTAGGAAGCACAGTTCTTTTGTTCTGAGCAAGGTCACTGTTTGGATCCCATAGGAAACCCAGTAGAGTAGAAGAGTGCTCTTTTCTCAAAAGCAGAGTGTGTTTTTTGTAAGGCAAACTAGCGTTTGCTTCCTAGTCCTAAGTGGAGTTGAATCACATGCAGTTTCTGGTCCTACGATCAAGAGTTGTTTTCTGGTAAGAAGAGTCACTATTGCGCTGCCATTGCCATACACAGGACAAATAGCACTGACGTCTGTACCCAGCAAGTACAGTGTATTGGACTCAGAGGATCTACTGTTCTTGTCAGGTTCCTAAGCAGAGTTGAACTAGATATGGCCGTGTGTGTAGGAAGCACAGTTTTATTGTTCTGAGCATGCTCACTGTTGGGAACACATAGGAAATACAGTAAAATTGAAGAGTGCTCTTTTCTCAAAAGCAGAGTGTGTTTCTTGTAAGGCGAGCTAGCGTTTGTTTCCCAGTCCTAAATGGAGTTGAGTCACATGCAGTTTTTTGTCCTACGAGTAAGATTGGTTTTCTGGTAAGAAGAGTCACTATTGTGCTCCAATTGCCATACACAGTGCAAATAGCACTGGCGACATTTCCCCGCAAGTACAGTGTATTGGACTGAAGAGGAGCTACTGTTCTTGTCAGTTTCCTAAGCAGAGTTGAACTAGATATGGCCCGTGTGTGTAGGAAGCACAGTTCTTTTGTTCTGAGCAAGCTCACTGTTCGTACCCCATAGGAAACACAGTAGAGTAGAAGAGTGCTCTTTTCTCAAAAGCAGAGTGTGTTTCATGTAAGGCTTGCTAGCATTTGTTTCCCAGTCCTAAATGGAGTTGAATCCCATGCAGTTTCTGGTCCTACGAGCAAGAGTTGTTTTCTGGGGAAGAAAGTCAGTATCGCACTCCCATTGCCATACACAGTGCAAATAGCACTCGCATCTGTTCCCGGCAAGTACAGTGTATCGAACTGAAGAGGAGCTACTGTTCTTGTCAGTTTCCTAAGCAGAGTTGAACTAGATATGGCCCGTGTGTGTAGGAAGCACAGTTCTTTTGTTCTGGGCAAGCTCACTGTTCTGGCCGTGTAGGAAACACAGTAGATTCGAAGTGTGCTCTTTTCTCTAAAGCAGAGAGTGTTTCTTGTAAGGCAAGCTAGCGTTTGTTTCCCAGTCCTAAATGGAGTTGAATGAAATGCAGTTTCTGGTCCTACGAGCAAGAGTTGTTTTCCGGTAAGGAAAGTCACTATTGCGCTCCCATTGCCATACACAGTGCAAATAGCACTCGTGTCTGTTCCCAGCAAGTACAGTGTATTGGACTGAAGAGGAGCTACTGTTCTTGTCAGTTTCCTAAGCAGAGATGAACTAGATATGGCCCGTGTGTGTAGGAAGCACAGTTCTTTTGTTCTGAGCAAGCTCACTCTTCTGGCCCTATAGGAAACACAGTAGAGTAGAAGAGTGCTCTTTTCTCAAAAGCAGAGTGTGTTTCTTGTAAGGCGAGATAGCGTTTGTTTCCCAGTCCTAAATGGAGTTGAATCACATGCAGGTTCTGGTCCTACGAGCAAGAGTTGTTTTCCGGTAAGGAAAGTCACTATTGCGCTGCCATTGCCATACACAGTGCAAATGGCACTCGCGTCTGTTCCCAGCAAGAACAGTGTATCGGACTGAAGAGAAGGTACTGTTCTTGTCAGGTACCTAAGCAGAGTTGAATGAGATATGTCCCGTGTGTGTAGTAAGCACAGTTCTTTTGTTCTGAGCAAGCTCACTGTTCGGAACCCATAGTAATCACAGTAGAGAAGAAGCGTGCTCTTTTCTCAAAAGCAGAGTATGTTTCTTGTAAGGCAAGCTAGCGTTTGCTTCCCAGTCCTAAGTGGAGTTGAATCACATGCAGTTTCTGGTCCTACGAGCAAGAGTTGTTTTCTGGTAAGAAGAGTCACTATTGTGCTCCCATTGCCATACACAGTGCAAATAGCACTCGCGTCTGTTCCCAGCAAGTACAGTGTATTGGACTGAAGAGGAGCTACTATTCTTGTCAGTTTCCTAAGCAAAGTTGAACTAGATATGGACCATGTGTGTAGGAAGCACGGTTCTTTTGTTCTGAGCAAGATCACTGTTCGGACACCATAGGAAACACAGTAGAGTAGAAGAGTGCTCTTTTCTCAAAAGCAGAGTGTATTTCATGTAAGGCGAGCTAGCATTTGTTTCTCAGTCCTAAATGGAGTTGAATCATATGCAGTTTCTGGTCCTACGAGCAAGAGTTGTTTTCTGGTAAGGAAAGTCACTATTGCGCTCCCATTGCCATCCACAGTGCAAATAGCACTCACGTCTGTTCCCAGCAAGTACAGTGTATCGGACTGAAGAGGAGCTACTGTTCTTGTAAGTTTCCTAAGCAGAGTTGAACTAGATATGGCTCGTGTGTGTAGGAAGCACAGTTCTTTTGTTCTGAGCAAGCTCACTGTTCTGGCCCTATAGGAAACACAGTAGAGTAGAAGAGTGCTCTTTTCTCTAAAGCAGAGTGTGTTTCTTGTAAGGCGAGCTAGCGTTTGTTTCCCAGTCCTAAATGGAGTTGAATGACATGCAGTTTCTGGTCCTACGAGCAAGAGTTGTTTTCTGGTAAGAAGAGTCACTATTGCGCTGCCACTGCCATACACAGGACAAATAGCACTGTTGTCTCTTTCCAGCAGTACAGTGTATTGGTCTGAAGAGGAGCTACTGTTCTTGTCAGGTACCTAAGCAGAATTGAACTAAGTATGGCGGTGTGTGTAGGAAGCACAGTTCTTTTGTTCTGAGTAATCTCACTGTTCTGGCCCTATAGGAAACACAGTAGAGTAGAAGAGTGCTCTTTTCTCTAAAGCAGAGTGTGTTTATTGTAAGGCGAGCTAGCCTTTCTTTTCCAGTCCTAAATGGAGTTGAATCACATGCAGTTTCTGGTCCTACGAGCAAGAGTTGTTTTATGGTAAGAAGAGTCACTGTTGCGCTGCAATTGCCATACAAAGACAAATAGCACTGGCGTCTCTTCCCAGCAAGTACAGTGTATTGGACTGAAGAGGATCTACTGTTCTTGTCAGGTTCCTAAGCAGATTTGAACTAGATATGGCCGTGTGTGTAGGAAGCACAGTTTTTTTGTTCTGAGCAAGCTCACTGTTGGGAACACATAGGAAACACAGTAGAATTGAAGAGTGCTCTTTTCTCAAAAGCAGAGTGTGTTTCTTGTAAGGCGAGCTAGAGTTTGTTTCCCAGTCCTAAATGGAGTTGAGTCACATGCAGTTTTTGGTCCTACGAGCAAGAGTTGTGTTCCGGTAAGGAAAGTCACTATTGCGCTCCCATTGCCATACACAGTGCAAATAGCACTGGCGACTGTTCCCAGCAAGTACAGTGTATCGGACTGAAGAGGAGCTACTGTTCTTGTCAGTTTCCTAAGCAGAGTTGAACTAGATATGGCCCGTTCGTGTAGGAAGCACAGTTCTTTTGTTCTGAGCAAGCTCACTGTTCGGACCCCATAGGAAACACAGTAGAGTAGAAGAGTGCTCTTTTCTCAAAAGCAGAATGTGTTTCATGTAAAGCGAGATAGCATTTGTTTCCCAGTCCTAAATGGAGTTGAATCCCATGCAGTTTCTGGTCCTACGAGCAAGAGTTGTTTTCCGGTAAGGAAAGTCACTATTGCGCTGCCATTGCCATACACAGTGCAAATGGCACTCGCGTCTGTTCCCAGCAAGAACAGTGTATCGGACTGAAGAGAAGCTACTGTTCTTGTCAGTTTCTTAAGCAGAGTTGAATTAGATATGGCCCGTGTGTGTAGGAAGCACAGTTCTTTTGTTCTGGGCAAGCTCACTGTTCTGGCCCTGTAGGAAACACAGTAGAGTCGAAGTGTGCTCTTTTCTCTAAAGCAGAGAGTGTTTCTTGTAAGGCAAGCTAGCGTTTGTTTCCCAGTCCTAAATGGAGTTGAATGACATGCAGTTTCTGGTCCTACGAGCAAGAGTTGTTTTCTGGTAAGAAGAGTCACTATTGCGCTGCCATTGCCATACACAGGACAAATAGCACTGTTGTCTGTTTCCAGCAGTACAGTGTATTGGACTGAACAGGAGCCACTGTTCTTGTCAGGTACCTAAGCAGAATTGAACTAAGTATGGCGGTTTGTGTAGGAAGCACAGATTTTTGTTCTGAGCAAGCTCACTGTTCGGACCTCATAGGAATCACAGAAGAGTAGAAGAGTGCTCTTTTCTCTAAAGCAGAGTGTGTTTCTTGTAAGGCGAGCTGGCGTTTCTTTCCTAGTCCTAAATGGAGTGGAATCACATGCAGTTTCTGGTCCTACGAGCAAGAGTTGTTTTCTGGTAAGGAAAGTCACTATGGCGCTCCCATTGCCATCCACAGTGCAAATAGCACTCACGTCTGTTCCCAGCAAGTACAGTGTATCGGACTGAAGAGGAGCTACTGTTCTTGTCAGTTTCCTAAGCAGAGTTGAACTAGATATGGCTCGTGTGTGTAGGAAGCACAGTTCTTTTGTTCTGAGCAAGCTCACTGTTCTGGCCCTATAGGAAACACAGTAGAGTAGAAGAGTGCTCTTTTCTCTAAAGCAGAGTGTGTTTCTTGTAAGGCGAGCTAGCGTTTGTTTCCCAGTCCTAAATGGAGTTGAATGACATGCAGTTTCTGGTCCTACGAGCAAGAGTTGTTTTCTGGTAAGAAGAGTCACTATTGCGCTGCCACTGCCATACACAGGACAAATAGCACTGTTGTCTCTTTCCAGCAGTACAGTGTATTGGTCTGAAGAGGAGCTACTGTTCTTGTCAGGTACCTAAGCAGAATTGAATTAAGTATGGCGGTGTGTGTAGGAAGCACAGTTCTTTTGTTCTGAGTAATCTCACTGTTCTGGCCCTATAGGAAACACAGTAGAGTAGAAGAGTGCTCTTTTCTCTAAAGCAGAGTGTGTTTATTGTAAGGCGAGCTAGCCTTTCTTTTCCAGTCCTAAATGGAGTTGAATCACATGCAGTTTCTGGTCCTACGAGCAAGAGTTGTTTTATGGTAAGAAGAGTCACTGTTGCGCTGCAATTGCCATACAAAGACAAATAGCACTGGCGTCTCTTCCCAGCAAGTACAGTGTATTGGACTGAAGAGGATCTACTGTTCTTGTCAGGTTCCTAAGCAGATTTGAACTAGATATGGCCGTGTGTGTAGGAAGCACAGTTTTTTTGTTCTGAGCAAGCTCACTGTTGGGAACACATAGGAAACACAGTAGAATTGAAGAGTGCTCTTTTCTCAAAAGCAGAGTGTGTTTCTTGTAAGGCGAGCTAGAGTTTGTTTCCCAGTCCTAAATGGAGTTGAGTCACATGCAGTTTTTGGTCCTACGAGCAAGAGTTGTGTTCCGGTAAGGAAAGTCACTATTGCGCTCCCATTGCCATACACAGTGCAAATAGCACTGGCGACTGTTCCCAGCAAGTACAGTGTATCGGACTGAAGAGGAGCTACTGTTCTTGTCAGTTTCCTAAGCAGAGTTGAACTAGATATGGCCCGTTCGTGTAGGAAGCACAGTTCTTTTGTTCTGAGCAAGCTCACTGTTTGGAACCCATAGGAAACACAGTAGAGTAGAAGAGTGCTCTTTTCTCAAAAGCAGAGTGTGTTTCTTGTAAGGCGAGCTAGCATTTGTTTCCCAGTCCTAAATGGAGTTGATTCACATGCAGGTTCTGGTCCTACGAGCAAGAGTTGTTTTCTGGTAAGGAAAGTCACTATTGCGCTCCCATGGTCATATACAGTGCAAATGGCACTCGCGTCTGTTCGCAGCAAGAACAGTGTATTGGACTGAAGAGAAGCTACTGTTCTTGTCAGTTTCCTAAGCAGAGTTGAATGAGATATGTCCCGTGTGTGTAGGAAGCACAGTTCTTTTGTTCTGAGCAAGCTCACTGTTTGGAACCCATAGGAAACACAGTAGAGTAGAAGAGTGCTCTTTTCTCAAAAGCAGAGTGTGTTTCTTGTAAGGCAAGCTAGCGTTTGCTTCCCAGTCCTAAGTGGAGTTGAATCACATGCAGTTTCTGGTCCTATGAGCAAGAGTTGTTTTCTCGTAAGAAGAGTCACTATTGCGCTGCCATTGCCATACACTGGACAAATAGCACTGGCCTCTGTTCCCAGCAAGAACAGTGTATTGGACTGAAGAGGATCTACTGTTCTTGTCAAGTTCCTAAGGAGAGTTGAAATAGATATGGCCGTGTGTGTATGAAGCATAGTTTTTTTGTTCTGAGCAAGCTCACTGTTGGGAACACATAGGAAACACAGTAGAATTGAAGAGTGCTCTTTTCTCAAAAGCAGAGTGTGTTTCTTGGAAGGCGAGCTAGCGTTTGTTTCCCAGTCCTAAATGGAGTTGAGTCACATGCAGTTTTTTGTCCTACGAGCAAGATTTGTTTTCTGGTAAGACGAGACACTATTGTCCTCCAATTGCCATACACAGTGCAAATAGCACTCGCGTCTGTTCCCAGCAAGTACATTGTATTGGACTGAAGAGGATCTACTGTTCTTTTCAGTTTCCTAAGCAGAGTTGAACTAGATATGGCCCATGTGTGTAGGAAGCACAGTTCTTTTGTTCAGAGCAAGCTCACTGTTTGGACCCCAGAGGAAACACAGTAGAGTAGAAGAGTGCTCTGTTCTCAAAAGCAGAATGTGTTTCATGTAAGGCGAGCTAGCATTTGTTTCCCAGTCCTAAATGGAGTTGAATCACATGCAGTTTCTGGTCCTATGAGCAAGAGCTGTTTTCCGGGGAAGAAAGTCAGTATTGCGCTCCCATTGCCATACACAGTGCAAATACCACTCGCATCTGTTCCCAGCAAGTACAGTGTATTCAACTGAAGAGGATCTACTGTTCTTGTCAGTTTCCTAAGCAGAGTTGAACTAGATATGGCCCGTGTGTGTAGGAAGCACAGTTCTTTTGTTCTGGGCAAGCTCACTGTTCTGGCCCTACAGGAAACACAGTAGAGTCAAAGTGTGCTCTTTTCTCTAAAGCAGAGAGTGTTTCTTGTAAGGCAAGCTAGCGTTTTTTTCCCAGTCCTAAATGGAGTTGAATGACACGCAGTTTCTGGTCCTACGAGCAAGAGTTGTTTTCTGGTAAGAAGAGTCATTATTGCGCTGCCATTGCCATACACAGGACAAGTAGCACAGTTGTCTGTTTCCAGCAGTACAGTGTATTGTACTGAAGAGGAGCTACTGTTCTTGTCATGTACCTAAGCAGAATTGAACAAAGTATGGCGGTGTGTGTAAGAAGCACAGTTTTTTTTGATCTGAGCAATCTCACTGTTCGGACCTCATAGGAATCACAGAAGAGTTGAAGAGTGCTCTTTTCTCTAAAGCAGAGTTTGTTTCTTCTAAGGCGAGCTGGCGTTTGTTTCCTAGTCCTAAATGGAGTGGAATCACATGCAGTTTCTGGTCCTACGAGCAAGAGTTGTTTTCTGGTAAGGAAAGTCACTATTGCACTCCCATTGCCATACACAGTGCAAATAGCATTCGCATCTGTTCCCAGCAAGTACAGTGTATTGAACTTAAGAGGAGCTACTGTTCTTGTCAGTTTCCTAAGCAGAGTTGAACTAGATATGGCCCGTGTGTGTAGGAAGCACAGTTCTTTTGTTCTGAGCAAGCTCACTGTTCTGGCCCTATAGGAAACACAGTAGAGTAGAAGAGTGCTCTTTTCCCTAAAGCAGAGTGTGTTTCTTGTAAGGCGAGCTAGCGTTTGTTTCCCAGTCCTAAATAGAGTTGAATCACATGCAGTTTCTGGTCCTACGAGCAAGAGTTGTTTTATGGTAAGAAGAGTCACTATTGTGCTCCCATTGCCATACACAGGACAAATAGCACTGGCGTCTGTTCCCAGCAAGTACAGTTTATTGTACTGAAGAGGAGCTACTGTTCTTGTCAGGTTCCTAAGCAGAATTGAACTAGATATGGCCCGTTCGTGTAGGAAGCACAGTTCTTTTGTTCTGAGCAAGCTCAATGTTCGGACCCCATAGGAAACACAGTAGAGTAGAAGAGTGCTCTTTTCTCAAAAACAGAGTGTGTTTCTTGTAAGGCGAGCGAGTGTTTGTTTCCCAGTCCTAAATGGAGTTGAATCACATGCAGTTTCTGGTCCTACGAGCAAGAGTTGTTTTCTGGTAGTAAGAGTCAATATTGCGCTCCCATTGCCATACGCAGGACAAATAGCACTGGCGTCTGTTCCCAGCAAGTACAGTGTATTGGACTGAAGAGGAGCTACTGTTCTTGTCAGTTTCGTAAGCAGAATTGAACTAGATATGGCCGTGTGTCTATTAAGCACAGTTCTTTTGTTCTGAGCAAGTTCACTGTTCGGACTTCTTAGGAAACACAGTAGAGTAGAAGAGTGCTCTTTTCTCTATAGCAGAGTGTGTTTCTTGTAAGGCGAGCTAGCGTTTGTTTCCCAGTCCTAAATGGAGTTGAATCACATGCAGTTTCTGGTCCTATGAGCAAGAGTTGTTTTCTGGTAAGAAGAGTCACTATTGCGCTCCCATTGTCATACACAGTGCAAATAGCACTGGCGTCTGTTCCCACCAGTACAGTGTATTGGACTAAAGAGGATCTACTGTTCTTGTCAGGTTCCTAAGCAGAGTTGAACTAGATATGGCCTTGTGTGTAGGAAGCACACTTCTTTTGTTCTGAGCAAGCTCACTGTTCTGGCCTTATAGGAAACACAGTAGAGTAGAAGAGTGGTCTTTTCTCAAAAGCAGAGTGTGTTTCTTGTAAGGCGAGCTAGCGTTTGTTTCCCAGTCCTAAATGGAGTTGAATCACATGCAGGTTCTGGTCCCACGAGCAAGAGTTTTTTTCTGGTAAGGAAAGTCACTATTGCGCTTCCATGGTCATACACAGTGCAAATAGCACTCGCGTCTGTTCCCAGCAAGTACAGTGTATTGGACTGAAGAGAATCTACTGTTTTTGTCAGTTTCCTAAGCAGAGTTGAACGAGATATGTCCCGTGTGTAGGAAGCACAGTTCTTTTGTTCTGAGCAATCTCACTGTTTGGACCCCATAGGAAACACAGTAGAGTAGAAGAGTGCTCTTTTCTCAAAAGCAGAGTGTGTTTCTTGAAGGCGAGCTAGCATTTGTTTCCCAGACCTAAATGGAGTTGAGTCACATGCAGTTTTTTGTCCTACGAGCAAGAGTTGTTTTCTGGTAAGACGAGTCACTATCGTGCTCCAATTGCCATACACAGTGCAAATAGCACTTGCATTTGTTCCCCGCAAGTACAGTGTATTGGACTGAAGAGGAGCTACTGTTCTTGTCAGTTTCCTAAGCAGAGTTGAACTAGCTATGGCCCGTGTGTGTAGGAAGAACAGTTCTTTTGTTCTGAGCAAACTCACTGTTCTGGCCCTATAGGAAACACAGTAGAGTAGAAGAGTGCTCTTTTCTCTGAAGCAGAGTGTGTTTCTTGTAAGGCGAGCTAGCATTTGTTTCCCAGTCCTAAATGGAGTTGAATCACATGCAGTTTCTGATACTATGAGCAAGAGTTGTTTTCTGGTAAGGAAAGTCACTATTGTGCTCCCATTGCCATACACAGTGCAAATAGCACTCCCGTCTGTTCCCAGCAAGTATAGTGTATTGGACTGAAGAGGAGCTACTGTTCTTGTCAGTTTCCTAAGCAGATTTGAACTAGATATGGCCCGTGTGTGTAGGTAGCACAGTTGTTTTGTTCTGAGCAAGCTCACTGTTCGGACCCAATAGGAAACACAGTAGAGTAGATGACTGCTCTTTTCACAAAAGCAGAGTGTGTTTCTTGTAAGGTGAGATAGCATTTGTTTCCAGGTCCTAAAAGGAGTGGAAGCACATGCAGTTTCTGGTCCTATGAGCAAGAGTTTTTTTCTGGTAAGGAAAGTCACTATTGCACTCCATTTGCCATGCACAGTGCAAATAGCACTGGCATCTCTTCCCAGCAAGTACAGTGTATTGAACTGAAGAGGAGCTACTGTTCTTTTCAGTTTTCTAAGCAGAGTTGAACTAGATATGGTCCGTGTGTGTAGGAAGCACAGTTTTTTTTTTGTGAGCAAGCTCACTGTTCAGAACACACAGGAAACACAGTAGAATAGAAGAGTGCTCTTTTCTCAAAAGCAGAGGGTGTTTCTTGGAAGGCGAGCTTGCGTTTGTTTCCCAGTCCTAAATTGAGTTGAGTCACATGCAGTTTTTTGTCCTACAAGCAAGAGTTGTTTTCTGGTAAGACGAGTCACTATTGTGCTCTAATTGCCATACACAGTGCAAATAGCACTCGCGTCTGTTCCCCGCAAGTACAGTGTATTGGACTGAAGAGGAGCTACTGTTCTTGTCAGTTTCGTAAGCAGAGTTGAAATAGATATGGCCCGTTTGTGTAGGAAGCACAGTTCTTTTGTTCTGAGCAAGCTCACTGTTTCGACCCAATAGGAAACACAATAGAGTAGAAGAGTGCTCTTTTCTCAAAAGCAGAGTGTGTTTCATGTAAGGCGAGCTAGCATTTGTTTCCCAGTCCTAAATGGAGTTGAATCACATGCAGTTTCTGGTCCTACAAGCAAGAGTTGTTTTCTGGTAAGAAGAGTCACTATTGTGCTCCCATTGTCATACAGAGGGCAAATAGCACTGGCATCTGTTCCCAGCATGTACAGTGTATTGGAATGAAGAGGATCTACTGTTCTTGTCCGGTTCCTAAGCAGAGTTGAACTAGATATGGCCATGTGTGTAGGAAGCACAGTTCTTTTGTTCTGAGCAAGCTCACTGTTCTGGCCCTATAGGAAACACAGTAGAGTAGAAGAGGGCCCTTTTCTCAAAAGCAGAGTGTGTTTCTTGTAAGGCGAGCTAGCGTTTGTTTCCCAGTCCTATATGGAGTTGAATCACATGCAGTTTCTGGACCTACGAGGAAGAATTGTTTTCTGATAAGGAAAGTCACTATTTCGCTCCCAATGTCATACACAGTGCAAATAGCACACGAGTCTGTTCCCAGCAAGTACAGTGTATTGGACTGAAGAGGAACTACTGTTCTTGTCAGGTTTGTAAGCAGAATTGAACTAGATATGGCCCGTGTGTGTAGGAAGCACAGTTTTTTTGTTCTGAGCAAGCTCACTGTTCGGACCCCATAGGAAACACAATAGAGTAGAAGAGTGCTCTTTTCTCAAAAGCAGAGTGTGTTTCTTGTAAGGCGAGCTAGCATTTGTTTCCCAGTCCTAAATGGAGTTGAATCACATGCAGTTTCTGATCCTACGAGCAAGAGTTGTTTTCTGGTAAGGAAAGTCACTATTGCACTCCCATTGCCATACACAGTGCAAATAGCACTCCCAGCAAGTATAGTGTATTGGACTGAAGAGGAGCTACTGTTCTTGTCAGTTTCCTAAGCAGAGTTGAACTAGATATGGCCCGTGTGTGTAGGAAGCACAGTTCTTTTGTTCTGAGCAAGCTCACTTTTCGGACCCCAGAGGAAACACAGTAGAGTAGAAGAGTGCTCTTTTCTCTAAATCAGAGTGTGTTTCTTGTAAGGCGAGCTAGCCTTGGTTTCCCAGTCCTAAATGGATTTCAATCACATGCAGTTTCTGGTCCTACGAGGAAGAGTTTTTTTATGGCAGGAAAAGTCACTGTTGTGCTGCCATTGCCATACACAGGACAAATAGCACTGTTGTCTGTTCCCAGCAGTACAATGTATTGGAATGAAGAGGATCTACTGTTCTTTTCAGGTTCCTAAGCAGAATTGAACTAAGTATGGCGGTGTGTGTAGGAAGCACAGTTTTTTTGTTCTGAGCAATCTCACTGTTCGGACCTCATAGGAAACACAGTAGAGTAGAAGAGTGCTCTTTTCTCTAAAGCAGAGTGTGTTTCTTGTAAGGCGAGCTGGCATTTGTTTCCAAGTCCTAAATGGAGTTCAATCACAGGCAGTTTCCAGTCCTATGACCAAGAGTTGTTTTCTGGTAAGGAAAGTCACTATTGTGCACCCATTGCCATACACAGTGCAAATAGCACTCGCGTCTGTTCCCAGCAAGTACAGTGTATTGGACTGAATAGGAACTACTGTTCTTGTCAGTTTCCTAAGCAGAGTTGAACTAGATATGGTCGGTGTGTGTAGGAAGCACAGTTCTTTTGTTCTCAGCAAGCTCACTGTTTGGACCCCATAGGAAACACAGTAGAGTAGAAGAGTGCTCTATTCTCAAAAGCAGAGTGTGTTTCTTGTAAGGAGAGCTAGCGTTTCTTTCCCAGTCCTAAATGGAGTTGAATCCCATGCAATTTCTGGTCCTACGAGCAAGAGTTGTTTTCTGGTAAGAAGAGTCAATATTGTGCTGCCATTGCCATACACAGGACAAATAACACTGGCGTCGGTTCCCAGCAAGTACAGTGTATTGGACTGAAGAGGATCTACTGTTTGTCAGGTTCCTAAGCAGAATTGAACTAGATATGGCCGTGTGTGTTGAAAGCACAGTTCTTCTGTTCTGAGCAAGTTCACTGTTCGGACCACTTAGGAAACACAGTAGAGTAGAAAAATGATTTTTTCTCTAAATCAGAGTGTGTTTATTGTAAGGCGAGCTAGTGTTTGTTTCCCAGTCCTAAATGGTGTTGAATCACATGCAGTTTCTGGTCCTATGAGCAAGAGTTGTTTTCTGGTAAGAAGAGTCACTATTGTGCTCCCATTGTCATACAGATGGCAAATAGCACTGGCGTCTGTTCCCAGCATGTACAGTGTATTGGACTGAAAAGGATCTACTGTTCTTGTCATGTTCCTAAGCAGAGTTGAACTAGATATGGCCGTGTGTAGGAAGCACAGTTCTTTTGTTCTGAGCAAGCTCACTGTTCTGGCCCTGTAGGAAACACAGTAGAGTAGAAGAGTGCTCTTTTCTCAAATGCAGAGTGTGTTTCTTGTAAGGCGAGCTAGCGTTTGTTTCCCAGTCCTATATGGAGTTGAATCACATGCAGTTTCTGGACCTATGAGCAAGAATTGTTTTCTGATAAGGAATATCACTATTGCGCTCCCATTGCCATACACAGTGCAAATAGCACACGCGTCTGTTCCCAGCAAGTACAGTTTATTGGACTGAAGAGGATCTACTGTTCTTGTCAGGTTCCTAAGCAGACTTGAACTAGATATGGCCATGTGTGTAGGAAGCACAGTTTTTTTGTTCTGAGCAAGCTTACTGTTCGGAACCCATAGGAAACACAGTAGAGTAGAAGAGTGCTTTTTTCTCAAAAGCAGAGTGTGTTTCTTGTAAGGCGAGCTAGGGTTTGGTTCTCAGTCCTAAATGGAGTTGAGTCACATGCTGTATTTTGTCCTCAAAGCAAGAGTTGTTTTCTGGTAAGACAAGTCACTATTGTGCTCCAATTTCCATACACAGTGCAAATAGCACTCGCGTCTGTTCCCAGAAAGTACAGTGTATTGGACTGAAGAGGAGCTACTGTTCTTGTCAGTTTCCTAAGCAGAATTGAACTAGATATGGCCTGTGTGTGTAGGAAGCATAGTTCTTTTGTTCTGAGCAAGCTCACTGTTCGGACCCCATAGGAAACACAGTAATGTAGAAGAGTGCTCTTTTCTCAAAAGCAGAATGTGTTTCATGTAAGGCGAGCTAGCATTTGTTTCCCAGTCCTAAATGGAGATGAATCACATGCAGTTTCTGGTCCTACCAGCAAGAGATGTTTTCTGGTAAGGAAATTCACTATTGCGCTCCCATTGCAATACACTGTGCAAAGAGCACTCGCGTCTGTTCCCATCAAGTACAGTGTATCGGACTGAAGAGGAGCTACTGTTCTTGTCAGTTTCCTAAGCAGAGTTGAACTAGATATGGCCCATGTGTAGGAAGCACAGTTCTTTTGTTCTGAGCAAGCTTACTGTTCTGGCCCTATAGGAAACACAGTAGAGTAGAAGAGTGCTTTTTCTCTAAAGCAGAGTGTGTTTCTTGTAAGGCCAGCTAGCGTTTGTTTCCCAGTCCTAAATAGAGTTGAATCACATGCAGTTTCTGGTCCTACGAGCAAGAGTTGTTTTCTGGTAAGAATAGTCACTATTGCGCTGTCATTGCCATACACAGGACAAATAGCACTGGCGTCTGAACCCAGCAAGTACAGTGTATCGGACTGAAGAGGAGCTACTGTTCTTGTCAGTTTCCTAAGCAGAGTTGAACTAGATATGGCCCGTGTGTGTAGGAAGCACAGTTCTTTTGTTCTGAGCAAGCTCACTGTTCGGACCCCATAGGAAACACAGTAGAGTAGAAGAGTGCTCTTTTCTCAAAAGCAGAGTGTGTTTCATATAAGGCTTGCTAGCATTTGTTTCCCAGTCCTAAATGGAGTTGAATCACATGCAGTTTCTGGTCCTACGAGCAAGAGTTTTTTTCTGGTAAGGAAAGTCACTATTGCTCTCCCATTGCCATACACAGTGCAAATAGCACTCGCGTCTGTTCCCAGCAAGTACAGTGTATCGGACTGAATAGGAGCTACTGTTCTTGTCAGTTTCCTAAGCAGAGTTGAACTAGATATGGTCGGTGTGTGTAGGAAGCACAGTTCTTTTGTTCTGAGCAAGCTCACTGTTCTCGCTCTATAGGAAACACAGTAGAGTAGAAGAGTGCTCTTTTATCAAAAGCAGAGTGTGTTTCTTGTAAGGCCAGCTAGCGTTTGTTTCCCAGTCCTAAATAGAGTTGAATCACATGCAGTTTCTGGTCCTACGAGCAAGAGTTGTTTTATGGTAAGAAGAGTCACTATTGTGCTCCCATTGCCATACACAGGATAAATAGCACTGGCGTCTGTTCCCAGCAAGTACAGTGTATTGGACTGAAGAGGAGCTACTGTTCTTGTCAGGTTCCTAAGCAGAATTGAACTAGATATGGCCCGTTCGTGTAGGAAGCACAGTTCTTTTGTTCTGAGCAAGTTAACTGTTCGGACTTCTTAGGAAACACAGTAGAGTAGAAGAGTGCTCTTTTCTCTATAGCAGAGTGTGTTTCTTGTAAGGCGAGCTAGCGTTTGTTTCCCAGTCCTAAATGGAGTTGAATCACATGCAGTTTTTGGTCCTATGAGCAAGAGTTGTTTTCTATTAAGAAGAGTCACTATTGTGCTCCCATTGTCATACACAGTGCAAATAGCACTGGCGTCTGTTCCCACCAGTACAGTGTATTGGACTAAAGAGGATCTACTGTTCTTGTCAGGTTCCTAAGCAGAGTTGAACTAGATATGGCCTTGTGTGTAGGAAGCACAGTTCTTTTGTTCTGAGCAAGCTCACTGTTCTGGCCCTGTAGGAAACACAGTAGAGTAGACGAGTGGTCTTTTCTCAAAAGCAGAGTGTGTTTCTTGTAAGGCGAGCTAGCGTTTGTTTCCCAGTCCTAAATGGAGTTGAATCACATGCAGGTTCTGGTCCCACGAGCAAGAGTTTTTTTCTGGTAAGGAAAGTCACTATTGCGCTTCCATGGTCATACACAGTGCAAAGAGCCCTCGCGTCTGTTCCCAGCAAGTACAGTGTATTGGACTGAAGAGAATCTACTGTTCTTGTCAGTTTCCTAAGCAGAGTTGAACGAGATATATCCCGTGTGTAGGAAGCACAGTTCTTTTGTTCTGAGCAATCTCACTGTTTGGACCCCATAGGAAACACAGTAGAGTAGAAGAGTGCTCTTTTCTCAAAAGCAGAGTGTGTTTCTTGAAGGTGAGCTAGCATTTGTTTCCCAGACCTAAATGGAGTTGAGTCACATGCAGTTTTTTGTCCTACGAGCAAGAGTTGTTTTCTGGTAAGACGAGTCACTATTGTGCTCCAATTGCCATACACAGTGCAAATAGCACTTGCGTTTGTTCCCCGCAAGTACAGTGTATTGGACTGAAGAGGAGCTACTGTTCTCGTCAGTTTCGTAAGCAGAGTTGAACTAGTTATGGCCCATGTGTGTAGGAAGCACAGTTCTTTTGTTCTGAGCAAGCTCACTGTTCTGGCCCTATAGAAACACAGTAGAGTAGAAGAGTGCTCTTTTCTCTGAAGCAGAGTGTGTTTCTTGTAAGGCGAGCTAGCATTTGTTTCCCAGTCCTAAATGGAGTTGAATCACATGCAGTTTCTTATACTATGAGCAAGAGTTGTTTTCTGGTAAGGAAAGTCACTATTGTGCTCCCATTGCCATACACAGTGCAAATAGCACTCCCGTCTGTTCCCAGCAAGTATAGTGTATTGGAGTGAAGAGGAGCTACTGTTCTTGTCAGTTTCCTAAGCAGATTTGAACTAGATATGGCCCGTGTGTGTAGGTAGCACAGTTGTTTTGTTCTGAGCAAGCTCACTGTTCGGACCCCATAGGAAACACAGTAGAGTAGATGACTGCTCTTTTCACAAAAGCAGAGTGTGTTTCTTGTAAGGTGAGATAGCATTTGTTTCCAGGTCCTAAAAGGAGTGGAAGCACATGCAGTTTCTGGTCCTATGAGCAAGAGTTTTTTCTGGTAAGGAAAGTCACTATTGCACTCCATTTGCCATACACAGTGCAAATAGCACTGGCATCTGTTCCCAGCAAGTACAGTGTATTGAACTGAAGAGGAGCTACTGTTCTTTTCAGTTTTCTAAGCAGAGTTGAACTAGATATGGTCCGTGTGTGTAGGAATCACAGGTTTTTTTTTTTTCTGAGCAAGCTCACTGTTCGGAACACACAGGAAACACAGTAGAATAGAAGAGTGCTCTTTTCTCAAAAGCAGAGGGTGTTTCTTGGAAGGCGAGCTAACGTTTGTTTCCCAGTACTAAATTGAGTTGAGTCACATGCAGTTTTTTGTCCTACGAGCAAGAGTTGTTTTCTGGTAAGACGAGTCACTATTGTGCTCTAATTGCCATACACAGTGCAAATAGCACTCGCGTCTGTTCCCCGCAAGTACAGTGTATTGGACTGAAGAGGAGCTACTGTTCTTGTCAGTTTCGTAAGCAGAGTTGAAATAGATATGGCCCGTGTGTGTAAGAAGCACAGTTCTTTTGTTCTGAGCAAGCTCACTGTTTCGACCCCATAGGAAACACAGTAGAGTAGAAGAGTGCTCTTTTCTCAAAAGCAGAGTGTGTTTCATGTAAGGCGAGCTAGCATTTGTTTCCCAGTCCTAAATGGAGTTGAATCACATGCAGTTTCTGGTCCTACAAGCAAGAGTTGTTTTCTGGTAAGAAGAGTCACTATTGTGCTCCCATTGTCATACAGAGGGCAAATAGCACTGGCATCTGTTCCCAGCATGTACAGTGTATTGGAATGAAGAGGATCTACTGTTCTTGTCCGGTTCCTAAGCAGAGTTGAACTAGATATGGCCATGTGTGTAGGAAGCACAGTTCTTTTGTTCCGAGCAAGCTCACTGTTCTGGCCCTATAGGAAACACAGTAGAGTAGAAGAGGGCCCTTTTCTCAAAAGCAGAGTGTGTTTCTTGTAAGGCGAGCTAGCGTTTGTTTCCCAGTCCTATATGGAGTTGAATCACATGCAGTTTCTGGACCTACGAGCAAGAATTGTTTTCTGATAAGGAAAGTCACTATTTCGCTCCCATTGTCATACACAGTGCAAATAGCACACGCGTCTGTTCCCAGCAAGTACAGTGTATTGGACTGAAGAGGAACTACTGTTCTTGTCAGGTTTATAAGCAGAATTGAACTAGATATGGCCCGTGTTTGTAGGAAGAGCAGTTTTTTTGTTCTGAGCAAGCTCACTGTTCGGACCCCATAGGAAACACAATAGAGTAGAAGAGTGCTCTTTTCTCAAAAGTAGAGTGTGTTTCTTGTAAGGCGAGCCTGCATTTGTTTCCCAGTCCTAAATGGAGTTGAATCACATGCAGTTTCTGATCCTACGAGCAAGAGTTGTTTTCTGGTAAGGAAAGTCACTATTGCACTCCCATTGCCATACACAGTGCAAATAGCACTCCCAGCAAGTATAGTGTATTGGACTGAAGAGGAGCTACTGTTCTTGTCAGTTTCCTAAGCAGAGTTGAACTAGATATGGCCCGTGTGTGTAGGAAGCACAGTTCTTTTGTTCTGAGCAAGCTCACTTTTCGGACCCCATAGGAAACACAGTAGAGTAGAAGAGTGCTGTTTTCTCTAAAGCAGAGTGTGTTTCTTGTAAGGCGAGCTAGCCTTGGTTTCCCAGTCCTAAATGGAACTGAATCACATGCAGTTTCTGGTCCTACGAGGAAGAGTTTTTTTATGGCAGGAAAAGTCACTGTTGTGCTGCCATTGCCATACACAGGACAAATAGCACTGTTGTCTGTTCCCAGCAGTACAGTGTATTGGAATGAAGAGGATCTACTGTTCTTTTCAGGTTCCTAAGCAGAATTGAAATAAGTATGGCGGTGTGTGTAAGAAGCACAGTTTTTTGTTCTTAGCAATCTCACTGTTCGGACCTCATAGGAAACACAGTAGAGTAGAAGAGTGCTCTTTTCTCTAAAGCAGAGTGTGTTTCTTGTAAGGCGAGCTGGCATTTGTTTCCTAGTCCTAAATGGAGTAAAATCACAGGCAGTTTCCGTTCCTATGAGCAAGAGTTGTTTTCTGGTAAGGAAAGTCACTATTGTGCACCCTTTGCCATACACAGTGCAAATAGCACTCGCGTCTGTTCCCAGCAAGTATAGTGTATTGGACTGAATAGGAACTACTGTTCTTGTCAGTTTCCTAAGCAGAGTTGAACTAGATATGGTCGGTGAGTGTAGGAAACACAGTTCTTTTGTTCTGAGCAAGCTCACTGTTTGGACCCCATAGGAAACACAGTAGAGTAGAAGAGTGCTCTATTCTCAAAAGCAGAGTGTGTTTCTTGTAAGGAGAGCTAGCGTTTGTTTCCCAGTCCTAAATGGAGTTGAATCCCATGCAATTTCTGGTCCTACGAGCAAGAGTTGTTTTCTGGTAAGAAGAGTCAATATTGTGCTGCCATTGCCATACGCAGGACAAATAGCACTGGCGTCTGTTCCCAGCAAGTACAGTGTATGGGACTGAAGAGGATCTACTGTTCTTGTCAGGTTCCTAAGCAGAATTGAACTAGATATGGCCGTGTGTGTTGAAAGCACAGTTCTTCTGTTCTGAGCAAGTTCACTGTTCGGACCACTTAGGAAACACAGTAGAGTAGAAAAATGATTTTTTCTCTAAATCAGAGTGTGTTTATTGTAAGGCGAGCTAGTGTTTGTTTCCCAGTCCTAAATGGAGTTGAATCACATGCAGTTTCTGGTCTTATGAGCAAGATTTGTTTTCTGGTAAGAAGAGTCACTATTGTGCTCCCATTGTCATACAGATGGCAAATAGCACTGGCGTCTGTTCCCAGCATGTACAGTGTGTTGGACTGAAGAGGATCTACTGTTCTTGTCATGTTCCTAAGCAGAGTTGAACTAGATATGGCCGTGTGTGTAGGAAGCACAGTTCTTTTGTTCTGAGCAAGCTCACTGTTCTGGCCCTATAGGAAACACAGTAGAGTAGAAGAGTGCTCTTTTCTCAAAAGCAGAGTGTGTTTCTTGTAAGGCGAGCTAGCGTTTGTTTCCCAGTCCTATATGGAGTTGAATCACATGCAGTTTCTGGACCTATGAGCAAGAATTGTTTTCTGATAAGGAAAGTCACTATTGCGCTCCCATTGCCATACACAGTGCAAATAGCACACGCGTCTGTTCCCAGCAAGTCCAGTGTATTGGACTGAAGAGGATCTACTGTTCTTGTCAGGTTCCTTAGCAGACTTGAACTAGATATGGCCGTGTGTGTAGGAAGCACAGTTTTTTTGTTCTGAGCAAGCTTACTCTTCGGAACCCATAGGAAACACAGTAGAGTAGAAGAGTGCTCTTTTCTCAAAAGCAGATTGTGTTTCTTGTAAGGCAAGCTAGGGTTTGGTTCTCAGTCCTAAATGGAGTTGAGTCACATGCAGTATTTTGTCCTACAAGCAAGAGTTGTTTTCTGGTAAGACAAGTCACTATTGTGCTCCAATTGCCATACACAGTGCAAATAGCACTCGCGTCTGTTCCCAGAAAGTACAGTGTATTGGACTGAAGAGGCGCTACTGTTCTTGTCAGTTTCCTAAGCAGAATTGAACTAGATATGGCCCGTGTGTGTAGGAAGCACAGTTCTTTTGTTCTGAGCAAGCTCACTGTTCGGACCCCATAGGAAACACAGTAGAGTAGAAGAGTGCTCTTTTCTCAAAAGCAGAATGTGTTTCATGTAAGGCGAGCTAGCATTTGTTTCCCAGTCCTAAATGGAGATGAATCACATGCAGTTTCTGGTCCTACCAGCAAGAGATGTTTTCTGGTAAGGAAATTCACTATTGCGCTCCCATTGCAATTCACTGTGCAAAGATCACTCGCGTCTGTTCCCAACAAGTACAGTGTATTGGACTGAAGAGGAGCTACTGTTCTGGTCAGTTTCCTAAGCAGAGTTGTACTAGATATGGCCCATGTGTAGGAAGCACAGTTCTTTTGTTCTTAGAAAGCTTACTGTTCTGGCCCTATAGGAAACACAGTAGAGTAGAAGAGTGCTTTTTCTCTAAAGCAGAGTGTGTTTCTTGTAAGGCCAGCTAGCGTTTGTTTCCCAGTCCTAAATAGAGTTGAATCACATGCAGTTTCTGGACCTATGAGCAAGAATTGTTTTCTGATAAGGAAAGTCACTATTGCGCTCCCATTGCCATACACAGTACAAATAGCACACGCGTCTGTTCCCAGCAAGTACAGTGTATTGGACTGAAGAGGATCTACTGTTCTTGTCAGGTTCCTAAGCAGAGTTGAACTAGATATGGCCCGTGTGTGTAGGAAGCACAGTTCTTTTGTTCTGAGCAAGCTCACTGTTCGGACACCATAGGAAACACAGTAGAGTAGAAGAGTGCTCTTTTCTCTAAAGCAGAGTGTGTTTCTTGGAAGGCGAGCTAGCGTTTTTTCCGAGTCCTAAATGGAGTTGAATCACATGCAGTTTCTGGCCCTACGAGCAAGAGTTGTTATCCGGTAAGGAAAGTCACTATTGCGCTCCCATTGCCATACACATTGCAAATAGCACTCGCTTCTGTTCCCAGCAAGTACAGTGTATCGGACTGAAGAGGAGCTACTGTTCTTCTCAGTTTTTTAAGCAGAGTTGAACTAGATATGGCCCGTTCATGTAGGAAGCACAGTTCCTTTGTTCTGAGCAAGCTCACTGTTCTGGCCCTATAGGAAACACAGTAGAGTAGAAGAGTGCTCTTTTCTCTAAAGCAGAGTGTGTTTCTTGTAAGGCGAGCTAGCGTTTGTTTCCCAGTCCTAAATGGAGTTGAATCACATGCAGTTTCTGGTCCTACGAGCAAGAGTTGTTTTCTGGTAAGAAGAGTCACTATTGCGCTGCCATTGCCATACACAGGACAAATAGCACTGTTGTCTCTTTCCAGTCGTACAGTGTATTGGACTGAAGAGGAGATGCTGTTCTTGTCATGTACCTAAGCAGAATTGAACTAAGTATGGCGGTGTGTATAGGAAGCACAGTTTTTTTGTTCTGAGCAAGCTCACTGTTCGGACCTCATAGGAATCACAGAAGAGTAGAATAGTGCTCTTTTCTCTAAAGCAGAGTGTGTATCTTGTAAGGCGAGCTGGCGTTTGTTTCCTAGTCCTAAATGGAGTTCAATCACAGGCAGTTTCCGGTCCTATGAGCAAGAGTTGTTTTCTGGTAAGGAAAGTCAGTATTGTGCTCCCATTGCCATACACAGTGCAAATAGCACTCACGTCTGTTCCCAGCAAGTACAGTGTATTGGACTGAAGAGGAGCTACTGTTCTTGTCAGTTTCCTAAGCAGAGTTGAACTAGATATGGACCATGTGTATAGGAAGCACAGTTCTTTTGTTCTGAGCAAGCTCACTGTTCGGACTCCATAGGAAACACAGTAGAATAGAAGATTGCTCTTTTCTCAAAAGCAGAGTGTATTTCATGTAAGGCGAGGTAGCATTTGTTTCTCAGTCCTAAATGGAGTTGAATCATATGCAGTTTCTGGTCCTACGAGCAAGACTTTTTTTCTAGTAAGGAAAGTCACTATTGCGCTCCCTATGCCATCCACAGTGCAAATAGCCCTCGCGTCTGTTCCCAGCAAGTACAGTGTATCAGACTGAAGAGGAGCTACTGTTCTTGTCAGTTTCCTAAGCAGAGTTGAACTAGATATGGCCCTTGTGTGTAGAAAGCACAGTTCTTTTGTTCTGAGCAAGCTCACTGTTCTGGCCTTATAGGAAACACAGTAGAGTAGAAGAGTGCTCTTTTCTCTAAAGCAGAGTGTGTTTCTTGTAAGGCGAGCTAGCCTTTGTTTCCCAGTCCTAAATGGAGTTGAGTCACATGCAGTTTCTGGTCCTACGAGCAAGAGTTGTTTTCTGGTAAGGAAAGTCACTATAGCGCTCCCATTGCCATACACAGTGCAAATAGCACTCGCGTCTATTCCCAGCAAGTACAGTGTATCGGACTGAAGAGGAGCTACTGTACTTGTCAGTTTCCTAAGCAGAGTTGAACTAGATGTGGCCCGTGTGTGTAGGAAGCACAGTTCTTTTGTTATGAGCAAGCTCACTGTTCGGACCCCATTGGAAACACAGTAGAGTAGAAGAGTGCTCTTTTCTCAAAAGCAGAGTGTGTTTCATATAAGGCTTGCTAGCATTTGTTTCCCAGTCCTAAATGGAGTGGAATCACATGCAGTTTCTGGTCCTATGAGCAAGAGTTTTTTTCTGGTAAGGAAAGTCACTATTGCTCTCCCATTGCCATACACAGTGCAAATAGCACTCGCGTTTGTTCCCAGCAAGTACAGTGTATCGGACTGAAGAGGAGCTACTGTTCTTGTCAGTTTCCTAAGCAGAATTGAACTAGATATG